>NW_028247005.1:0-40997 GCF_964263255.1 Lissotriton vulgaris | reverse complement strand
TCCGCTGTAGGAAGGTGGATATCTGACTATGGTTACCCCCAACTTTTTGCCTGGTGTTTTGCTGGTTTTTCGACTTACTTGACCTGGGACCCTGCTATTCAGGGCCCCAGGCCTACTGCTCTCTCTGTAAAATGGATTCCATGTACCTTAGGTACGTATCTAATTGGACTGAGTCACCTTATCAGCCCCTGTACAGTGTACCTTAGGTACCCAGGGCATAGGTGCACCCAGGGCCTACCAGTGGCTGCAGCATGTATTATGGCACCCCTGGCTGGCCATCCAAATCTGACACTACTGGCTGCACGACAGCTGGGGCAAGGTGGTGTAATCACCCTTTGCTTTAGATATAGTATTCCTATATCTAACCCTAAAATGGACACATGTATTCCTATCAGTCACTCCTATAGCAGGCCTTATCAATCCTGAAGGCAGAGTGCTTGGAACTATGTGAGATGGTGCTCTGGCATGAGCTGAGCCCGTTTGCAGCTTGCGGAACCAAGTCCTAATAGCTGTACCATGATAACACGTACCATATACTCTTAAGTGCCTTATAATCCTTGCGGTTATTTGCCAACTTTGGTATAGCTTTATCAATACATGTCGAGTAAGGTGTCATACGAATTGGAATACTAACCCCTCGCCACTTCTGGCGACGGGGTTAGCATTCCACCCTTCTAGAGGGACACGACATGTATGTAACTGTGAACCCCGGTTAAAGTTAACTCGAGCCTCAGCATCACAAAATGGATGCTGCCACCACAGACACAAGTCTGACCTCCTGCTGCTGGGAGTCCTTCCAGCGAGAGCTTGGACAAAGGGTTTCCTGTCAGGGGCGGTGCTAGCACCATCCCAGACAGGGTTTTGTGTATCCCAGGTGGGAAGGGCTGAGAGGAAGGTGACTGCAAGTGGCACCCCGGTGCTCACTGTGCATATGCCGGCTTGAACCAGTTCCAGGGGCACACCAGCCCCTGAGCTGGGGAGAGACCGGACAAAGGAGAGGGGTGTAACCACCCCCCTCCTGGTCCCACCCATGGGCAGGACCTAGTCGCGTGCCAGCCCCTTTCTTTAGTATAAAGGTCGGAGCGGGCCCCCTTCCCAAATTAGATAATTCTGAATCTTGACTACTTTCCACGAAAGAACTCTTGAACACTTCTGAAGACTCTCCCTTGTGGCTAAGGAGTAGCCACCCTGCACCAGCGGGCACCATCTAAGCGCATGCTGTTTGCTGCAAGTCCATCCTCCGGATCAAGACTGCCCAGCTCGACGAGACCCGGATTCCCTGGCATCTCTGACCTCTACCTACATCATCAGCCCAGCTGAGATTCGTGGGTGTGACGAGACCTGAAGGGACCGGCCATCTTCAAGACTGCACGACGATTATCCAGCACGACCGCCGAGGGATCCTCGAGTGAGTGCTTTGGGGTTTGAGAAGCCCTAACCCTGAGCAGCTCCAGCACCGAAGTCCAGCCCCCCAGCTTCCACGAGATCTGCGTGGGGCCCTTCTGCTCATTGCTGATCACCACGTTGTCCAGCCACTTGCCTGCTGGCTTGTAGCCCTCCTGACGACGAACCACGACACTTCCATCGCTGGTCTGGTTGCTCGAGACTGGCCGTTGCTCCCCTCTAAAAGAGGAGCACCCCGGACCCTCCTGGTCCACTCCAATTGAAATTGCGTGAGATGAGAAACTTTTTTGAAGTATTTTTCATGTCACACTTTCTTATGTCTTCTCAAATTGTTGTAACACCTTTGTAATTTTCTTGTGTGAGTGAATTATTTTCTTTATTAGGGATATGGTTATCAAATCGAACTGTCCCTCAATTCTTTTTAAAAATGGAAATTGTAAGTTCTATCCGTATTACAACGTCGCGTTTCTCATCTCACGCAATTTCAATTGCGTTTTGAGGCACTCGATGTCCCTTAGCAACCCCACCGTAACAACAAGTATTCTCGGCTTAACCGTGACGTATGCACGTCGGTTGCCGAGTAACCAGGGGAGCTACGGAGCCTGCGTATGCTTCCGCATTCCATAACGCGAAGCCGGACCGGTGAGTCGGTTAGCGTGGTGCAGAGAGGATTCATCTAACACGCTTTAGACAGGGCAAATAGGTAGGTCCGTTCATAATTTAACAGCCCTAAACCGACATGTGCTCGATCTTAGATTAGTTTCTGTGTCAGAAACGTTGTTTTCTTAAAGAGACTGTTTATCGTTCTCTTTTAGCACTTCATTTTTCTCCATTGGCGAACGTCCCGAAAGTAATAGATGGGTGAGTACGACCCCATCTTTCCTTCATGTTGACGTATGCGACTTCTTAGGCTACGTGTGTACGTTTGAGATAGGTGGCCATTTGATGACTACAACATACCTACAGCCCATATTAAAACTATGGCACAGTGATTTCCCTATATGGGTACAATTGTTTGAATTCCTTAAGTACATGACGTTTTTTTAATAAGGCGAATTCTGATTTAAAACAACCACGCAATGAACCTCAAGTACATGAAGTTTTCTTAATAATAAACAACTACGCAGTGAACCACGAGTAGCACTAATGGCTACTTTTCCCTTTGTTTACAGTGATAATTGTGAAGACAAAAGTAATCGGTGCGGACAAAATGTCGCACTTTTGATGATACTTCGCATAAGGGTGAGTGCAATTGCATTCCCTTCATGATATGATTCACACTGTCTGATATATTTTAAAGATACTTAGCCCATCTTTCATTTATTATTACAGGTGCCCAATGTGAATGGTTTTTAACCTGCGTGCACTTTGAAAGCCTTTTTGCGTCCCCTTCCCAAGTCCCCGTCCTGATGAAGACCCTGTGTTGAGGAATTGAACCACCCGGTTTATGGTTGGGTCGAAACGTCGACATTCTCCTGTGGGAGCCTGCACCTATCAGTCCGTGCCCCTTTTTTCCCCCCACCTCCCTCCTTCCCAAATCCCATTGCCAATTGTACAAATTTAGGAAAACGGAGGTGGTGTTTCAAAAAGTACTAGCTAGTAAAAAAGAATTAATTTTTTTGCAAGCTTCTTCGAGGGCAGGCTCATGTTTGTATATAAATAATCCACATTCTGTTTTTCTGATCTCTTTGATCAATCACCTGAGCACACACTTTGACCTTTCTCTGTGCACGCTTCTCTCTTTTTTACCTTATGAAACGATTTTTCGTTCATTGTAAATGTAAATATTTGTAAAAAGATTTGCTAAACTCTTTTTTCTTTGAATTGTTTATTAAATATGATAATCCGATTGGATTTAGTCAAGCTAGCCGGGCTGATGAGAGGTGTTACCTCGAAACCGGTCCGGTCCTCGGATGCTTGATTCCGTTCTGGGAAGGACATGGCTTTTGTAGTTCGGACTGGACTGTTCCCATGGGGCACAGGGTCAGAGCTGATTTGCATATCGCCATTGTCTAACCCAGGGTGGTGTGGAGTGCAAAAAAACGATGGATTTGAGCCCAGATCTTTGGACTGGGGTGAGTGTGTGACATTGATCCACACTCGGTCCATCACCTGTTGTGTTTGCATATTCCGCCCTAAGTGCGCTGGGGATGCCCAGACGTGGGTCCCAGGCACTCCACACCACTGGAGTCAAGCTAGCCGGGCTGATGAGAGGTGTTACCTCGAAACCGGTCAGGTCCTCGGATGCTTGATTCCGTTCTGGGAAGGACATGGCTTTTGTAGTTCGGACTGGACTGTTCCCATGGGGCACAGGGTCGGAGCTGATTTGCATATCGCCATTGTCTAACCCAGGGTGGTGTGGAGTGCAAAAAAACGATGGATTTGGGCCCAGATCTTTGGACTGGGGTGAGTGTGTGACATTGATCCACACTCGGTCCATCACCTGTTGTGTTTGCGTGTCCTGTTGCGTGACATGTTACAAAGTCAACACAGCATGTTTGTGTCAGTATCGATAGGTATGACTTCATCTGAAATGCTGATCCCGGCGGTAGCAATGACTATAGCTATAGCAGAAAAACAACAGACCCTCCTCTCAGACCTAAGAGAATCCCTTGTATGAATATGCAGCCAACTAAGGGAGACTTAGAGATGCTAAAAGGATTTGACAGGGCTTTTAGGAATGAGGAATGGAAAGGCCGAGCGGGCTGGGATGACAGAGACAGGCCACATGAAAGTGCCAAGGTTCAGGGTAGGGGACGTTTCAGCCCCCTCCTGCATCCTCAAGAATGAAATGGTAACACCAAAAAGAATACCGGTTTTGCCAAAAGGAGTTGCCAGAACATGCACTTTTTCGGAACTGCTGTCCAAAGACAACTGGAAAGAATGCATTTCATTCGGTTGCACCTTCGAAGAAGTGGCTAAAGGGGAGCAGGGATGGTTTGACTGTTAAGACAGGATAAACAAGATAAAAGGCATACTACCTACCAAGGCAGCTCCCCAGATTTACATGGGGACGAGCGGCTGTAACCATACAACCAGACTAAGTCATAAGTCATAACATTTATATAGCGCACTACATACCCAGAGGGTTTCAAGGCGCTTAGGAAGGGGAGGAGGATTATTTGTCAAATATCCACGTTTTAAGCTGCTTTCTGAACGCTAGGTGATTCTGGGTGAGGCGAAGGTAAGCGGGGAGTGAGTTCCATGTTTTGGCAGCCAGGTATGAGAAGGATCTGCCTCCCATGGTGGTCTTGTTGATGCGAGGTACAGTGGCGAAGGCTTGGCTGGAAGAGCGAAGTTGGCGGGAGGGGGTGTAAAAGGACAGTCGAGAGTTGAGGCACTCTGGTCCGATGTCGTAGAGTGATTTGTGTGCGTGGGTAAGCAGTCGGAAAGTAATCCTCTTATTGACGGGTAGCAAGTGGAGGTCTTTAAGGTGACCAGAGATGTGTTCGTTGCGTGGGATGTCTAATATGAGCCTGGCTGAGGCGTTTTGGATTCGTTGTAGTTTCGCGGTAGTACCTGCGTAGAGGGTGTTTCCGTAGTCCAGTCGGCTCGTGACCAGAGCGTGGGTGACTGTTTTCCTTGTTTCGGAGGGGATCCAGCGAAATGTTTTTCTGAGCATGCGAAGAGTGTTAAAGCAGGAAGAGGATACGGCGCTGACTTGTCTGTTCATTGAGAGTGAAGAATCCAGGATGACGCCTAGGTTCCGTGCGTGGTCTGTCGGGATGGGTGCTTTTCCGAGGGCTTCCGGCCACCAAGAGTCGTCCCATGCAGAGGGGGATTTACCTAAGATGAGGACTTCTGTTTTGTCTGAGTTCAGTTTCAGACGGCTTTGTTTCATCCATTCGGCGACTTCTTTCATTCCCTCGTGTAGGTTAGTTTTGGCGGTGCTGGGGTCCTTGGTGAGAGATAGGATCAGTTGAGTGTCATCCGCGTAGGAGATGATGTTGAGGTTGTGTTGGCGGGCGATGGCCGCGAGGGGGCACATGTATACGTTGAAGAGGGTGGGACTGAGTGAGGATCCTTGTGGTACGCCGCAGATGATTTCAGAGGCCTCGGACTTGAATGGTGGGAGGCGGACTCTCTGGGTTCTTCCGGTGAGGAACGAGGTGATCCATTCCAGTGCCTTTCCTTGGATTCCGATGTTTCTGAGGCGTTGTAAAAGGGTGCTGTGGCAGACTGTGTCGAAGGCTGCAGAGAGGTCGAGGAGGATGAGGGCGACTGTGTCTCCATTGTCCAGTAGAGTTCGAATGTCGTCTGTTGCTGCGATGAGGGCGGTCTCAGTGCTGTGTTTTGCTCGGAAGCCAGATTGTGAGGGGTCGAGTGATTTGTTGGCTTTGAGGAAGGCGGCGAGCTGGTTGTTGACAGCTTTCTCGATGACTTTGGCCGGGAATGGAAGAAGCGAGATGGGGCGGTAGTTTTTGAGTTCGGTGGGGTCTGCTGTTGGTTTTTTCAGAAGGGCGGTGAGTTCAGCGTGTTTCCAGTCTTCTGGGAAGGTAGCGGAGTTGAAGGAGCAGTTGATGACGTCTCGGAGGTGCGGAGCTATGACGGAGTCTGCTTTGTTGAAGATGTGGTGAGGGCATGGGTCTGTGGGGGATCCAGAGTGGATGGAATTCATCAGGCGGATGGTGTCCTCAGTGGAGATTGGGTTCCAGGCGTTAAGGGTGTTAACGGGGGGAAGATGGTCAGCTGATGGTAGGGTGGGTTGGCTTCCGGGTTGGTTGTCAAAGCTGTTGTGGATGTCAGCAATCTTGTTGTGGAAAAAAGAGGCTAGGGAATCGCAGAGGGTTTGAGAGGGGGTGATGTCGTTGGAGTTGGCCGAGGGGTTGGAAAATTCCTTGACGATGTTGAAAAGTTCCTTGCTGTTGTGAGCGTTGTTGTCAAGTCGATCTTTGAATGCTGTTTTCTTGGCTTTACGGATCAGTTGGTGGTGAGTACGGATGGCGCTTTTGAAGGCGTCTTTGTTGCTGGTGGATGGGTCTTTTTTCCAGGCCTTTTCAAGGGAGCGGCACAGTTTCTTGGACTTCTTGAGGTCGTCGTTGAACCATGAGGCCTTCTTGATGCCAAGTTTGTGTTGACGTTTTTTCAGTGGTGCTAAGTTGTCGGCGGTGTTGGATAACCAAAGGGTGAGGTTGGAGGCGGCTTCGTTGGCGTTAGAAGAGAGGGCTGGGGAGGTTTGAAGGAGCGTTGTGGAGATCTGTTCTGTGGTGATTTTGTTCCAGTTTCTTTGTAGAGTTGGTTGGAGGTGGATGATGGGTTTCGGCTTGTTGTAGGTGAAGTGAACGCAGCTGTGGTCAGTCCAGAGGAGGTCCGTAGTGTGGCTAAAGGAGACATGGTTGCTGGAAGTGAAGATGGGGTCGAGAGTGTGACCTGCGATGTGGGTGGGGGAAGTGACCAGTTGTTTAAGTCCGAGGTTGGCGAGGTTGTCCAAGAGGGTGGCGGTGTTGCGGTCGTTGATCTTTTCAAGGTGGAAGTTGAGGTCTCCCAGAAGGATGTAGTCTTTGGAGGGGAGTGCGTGTGGGGTGATGAAGTCCGTGATGTCTTCACTGAATTTTGCGCGTGGTCCTGGTGGTCTGTAGAGGAGGGTGCCTCTGAGTGTGGTCTTGGGGTTGATGTGGATCTGGAAGTGAAGGTGTTCGGAGTTGGCGAGGTTGGCATCAGAGCTGGTTGAGATGCGGATTGTTTTCTTATGGACGATAGCGATTCCACCTCCTGTATGGTCGGTGCGGTCCTTGCGTGTGATCTTATAGTCATCAGGGATAGCGATGGCGATGTCAGGGGCGGAGGAAGCGTTCATCCATGTTTCCGTTAGGAAGGCGACTTCTGGAGAGACGGTGTCTAGTAGATTCCATAGGTCAATGGCGTGTCTGTGGACCGAGCGGGTGTTGAGGAGGATGCATTGTAGGTGGTTGGGGTCGGGAATCTGTGGTGTGGTCGCAGCGGAGATGTTGTCGGTGCCGCTGAATTTGCAGGAGTAGCAAGAGAAAGGTCCATGGGTGTGTCCAGGAGCGGCTTGGACGCAGTTGGGGACGCGACCGGGGTTAAGGGCTAGGAGGGTGGCAGCATCGTAGGTAATGCGGGGGGGCTGGGCAGCGCGAGGGGCAGGGGGTATGGCGCTGGGCGCGGTCCAGGCGCGGACGGGCGTAGACGGGCTTACTTTTGGCGCACCTTCGGCGTGTACGTAGCGCGTGGACGCTGCGCGTGGGGGCATTGGCCATAAATGGATGGTGGGGGGGAGGGGCGAGGGCGTCTCAGCTGGGAGGCGGGGCGGGCACACGAGGACAACAACAACAATCAAGATGGAGGCGGAGGGGGGAGCACAGCGGAGCGCTACAGTGAAACGCGCTAAACACACAGCAAGCACTTTAAAGCAGGTCTAGCAGTAGAGAGGCAGGCAGCAGGCAAATGGTGTCGGTAAGGTAACAAATAAACCAGCGCTACGATGCGCTACAGTAAAAATGCTATCCACAAACAGCAAACACTCTAAAACGAGTTTAGCAGTAGAGAGGCAGGCAGCAGGCAAATGGTGTCGGTAAGGTAACAAATAAACCAGCGCTACGATGCGCTACAGTAAAAATGCTATCAACAAACAGCAAACACTCTAAAACGAGTTTAGCAGTAGAGAGGCAGGCAGCAGGCAAATGGTGTCGGTAAGGTAACAAATAAACCAGCGCTACGATGCGCTACAGTAAAAATGCTATCAACAAACAGCAAACACTCTAAAACGAGTTTAGCAGTAGAGAGGCAGGCAGCAGGCAAATGGTGTCGGTAAGGTAACAAATAAACCAGCGCTACGATGCGCTACAGTAAAAATGCTATCAACAAACAGCAAACACTCTAAAACAAGTTTAGCAGTAGAGAGGCAGGCAGCAGGCAAATGGTGTCGTTCAAGTAACAAATAAACCAGCGCTACGATACCGGGGACCGGCAGGGGATGCTGGGAGCGACCACTCGGCTCGAGGAGAAGAGTGAGTCACGGCGCGCTGAGGGGGAGAGGCGCTCTATAAGGCTCGTGGGAGGGCGTCTCAGCTGGGAGGCGGGGCGGGCACACGAGGACAACAACAACAATCATGATGGAGGCGGAGGGGGGAGCACAGCGGAGCGCTACAGTGAAACGCGCTAAACACACAGCAAGCACTTTAAAGCAGGTCTAGCAGTAGAGAGGCAGGCAGCAGGCAAATGGTGTCGGTAAGGTAACAAATAAACCAGCGCTACGATGCGCTACAGTAAAAATGCTATCCACAAACAGCAAACACTCTAAAACGAGTTTAGCAGTAGAGAGGCAGGCAGCAGGCAAATGGTGTCGGTAAGGTAACAAATAAACCAGCGCTACGATGCGCTACAGTAAAAATGCTATCAACAAACAGCAAACACTCTAAAACGAGTTTAGCAGTAGAGAGGTAGGCAGCAGGCAAATGGTGTCGGTAAGGTAACAAATAAACCAGCGCTACGATGCGCTACAGTAAAAATGCTATCAACAAACAGCAAACACTCTAAAACGAGTTTAGCAGTAGAGAGGCAGGCAGCAGGCAAATGGTGTCGGTAAGGTAACAAATAAACCAGGGCTACGATGCGCTACAGTAAAAATGCTATCAACAAACAGCAAACACTCTAAAACAAGTTTAGCAGTAGAGAGGCAGGCAGCAGGCAAATGGTGTCGTTCAAGTAACAAATAAACCAGCGCTACGATACCGGGGACCGGCAGGGGATGCTGGGAGCGACCACTCGGCTCGAGGAGAAGAGTGAGGATTAGGATTCGTGACGAGCCGTCACCAGGTCTGGTAGGTTACAAGGGCCTTTTCTTTGTCTGTGGTCCATGGGCATACTTCTACCTGCCCCCAGGATGGTATGGAAGTTGCTACCTAGCATCCATCATCCCACAGATGAATCAATGCACAAAATTAGTGCCAGCAGAAAAGAAAGAGTTGACACTAGTTAGGGCCAAGAGAACAGCCGCATGGGTAGACCACATGTTAACAGGTGTTGGGGCAATGATCCCAGTACTAGGCAATATCTATACCTCTGAAAGGATACACCACTTATCCAGGATGATTGAGGATCTAGCGGACTCTACCACTGAGGCCTTAGGAAATATAACAGAGGAACTCATCTCCATGAGGGCAGTCGTGGTCCAGAACAGGGTTGCTCTCGATATCATTCTGGCCAAGGAAGAAGGAGTCTGCTCCGTCCTTCATGAGGCATCTTCCCCAGCATCTTCCCTGGCTCAGAGCCAATGCTGTGTATTTATTCCGGATAAGAGTGGGAATATAAATAAAGCAATAAAAAAGATCAAAGATATTAGGGATGAGGCCCACGGTATACACACAGGAGGCTTATGGGAAGACATGATGAATTGGTTCACAGACTGGGGTTCCTGGATACTAAAGGCGATCGTAATAGTGGTAGCAGCCTTTTTGACACTATGCATCCTGATCAAAATATGCCCAGCTTGTTGTACAGTAATATCCAGCTCCTGTGCCCGCTGCATATCCAGGGAAGGTAATTCAACACACCACACCCAAAAGGATGAGGATGAGGGACAGGAGATGACGAGCACAGGTGGTTTCTGAATAGCATATGATTCGGTATCAAATCTGGGAATGATGAAGCAGATATTTTGTATGATACCAAATGCATATGTTGTCAGGCCTATAGTCTTCTTTGAGCTACTAAATAATTGACACCAGCAGGAATTCACAAAATGGTCGCACGCTCCGTTTTGTGTGTCAGTCAGCTGCAACGTGCAAAGCAACGCAAGACTTTCCGAGAACAAACACGCCAGCTTCCAGCTTGCTATTGCAAAACCTCACACTTCAGTAATCATGTCGAAATGACCTGACCGGTCACGTCCGTGCCAAGTCCACGTATACCAGAGGCACAGATTTCACCTTTAGGGGAAAGCCCAAATCTGCTCTTGTAGATAGCACGTGGGCAGCAACGACAGGGTATAGACATATTTCGAGCCTTAAAAGGGTATCACAACACAATTGCCCTTCATTGATTGGTTCAGCAGGACATAGTCTGATCCAGGTTATGTATGCTATGATGCCCATCCTGTCGGGCATGTACCTCTAAAATGTCTCTGCACTGTCATACCAATTGGGCACTCAGTAAGCTTTGCTGAGGTCTCTGTGTGCACGTATATTTTGCATTCTGGTTGGGTTCCCAATAAACCTTGCAACAAATGTGCTGAGAGCGAAATGTTTATTTCAGTGTTGTCATTGGTCTTTTATTTTCACAGTTTCTTACTGAGCTTCAACAAGGGTACAAACCTGACAACTAGAGAATACCATCTCTAACAGGTTTGATCTCTCCAAAAGTGAGGTTTTGTGTCTGCGGATGCGTGGTGGGTATCCCCACCCCCCAACTGCCCCTGTGCACACAGACTGTCGTAGGGATCCTTCCTTGGGTGCTGCATGGGACCTTAGTGGGACATCCTGTGATCCTCTCTTTTCCTGGACTGCAACTAGGGGGATACTGCTGCTCTGGCTGCTCATGCTGTTGTCTGGTAAGTGGGCCACAAGCTTGAAAGAGATAGGGAGCCCCCACGATGCCCCTTCCATCACTGCCTACAACACCTGGATGCACATCGCCATGGGCCAAGACTAAGCGGTGCCTCTGGAGCCCACTCAAACAAAGATCAACCAGTTCACCGGTTCACCCTCGACAACCGTAAATACCCCAAAAGGTCATCAGGGGGCACAACAACCTCCTGCAAATCCCAACCTTGCACTCCAAGAGGCCCTCGAAGCAGTGGAAGCCAAGGTGGTGAGGTACAAGTGGACATCTCCTTGCTGTGCAAGGAACTCCGAAACGTCACCGCTTGAAGAACTGACACCAAAACCCGGGTTTCCATGGTGGAGGACGACCTCACCTCACTCAAACTGCAAGTTTCCAAATTATTGTTCATGACGGCGCAATTAGAGGAACATGCTGAGGACGCAGAAAAACCTCTCTCGCAAGAACAACCTCCACTTCGTTGGTTTCCCTGAGGGAGTTGAAGACCTAGCTGTAGACTGCTTTCTATTGATGGTTGAGGTCATGGGTCCCTGCAGACAGCTTTTGCACCGTTTTATCCTGGAGCGGGCACACGATCCCTGACACACCAACCTCCCTGGTTCACCGCACCACCCGGCCCGCTGATTGCACATATATTCAACCATTGTGTCAGCAAGGCAATTTTCCGGAAGGCAAGCAGGCACCCGGGGTCCTCGTCTGAAACTCAAAGATCATGGTTTTTTCCACACTAAACACGAGCAGTACAACAAAGCAGGCACTCCTTTGAGGAGGTCAAGCACAATCTTTGGGTCCTTGGCCTGCAGTACGAATGCATGTTTAAGGTGAAGCTGAAAGGTATCTTTAAATCTAATACCTACTTTTTTGAGAATATTGACCAAGCATGGCAATAGGCGACAGAACAGAGAGTGCTACGAGAAGCGGAGGGTCCTGGGCAGAGTGCCCTCCAGCTGGGAGACACTGCCTGAGTCTCCCTGCTAAGCTTCCCAGATGGAAACAGGCTCGGTCCCGTTGGGCAGGCTTCCACTCCCGGGGCCGGTATGGATCCTCTGACTGGCAGGAAAGAGGCACTAGTGGCAGAAGGTGAATGAGGTCACACTCTAGCCGACACTCCGGACTTCTTCCGATCGCAGAGTGGTGACTTCGAAGTCCCACCTGGAGTGCCCTGCGGGTCTCATGAGATCACTTTGGGAAACTCCTTGGTTTTTAGGTGGTTTTGGTACTCTTTTTGGTTGTTTCTTCTATTCTGTGCCTGGATGCAGCCCTGCTGGGGTCGATGGCGCCCCTGCTGAACTTCATTGCACATTAAGAACTATGCAACCAGTCAGGCATTGGGATCCTAATGAAAGGGGAGACCTACTCTTGTGGCTACTTTTCCTTGACCCTTGTTAATGGATAGTATGTTCGGGGTTTGGGTGACAGATGCTTCTGGGATAGAAGTATTGCATTCCGGCTTTGGGGTATTGGGTTGGTTTTTCTTTTTTTTGGCTGTATTTTTTCATTCGTTGCAAATATAGGGTTGACCCAAAGGTACTGGGACCTGGGTGTAAAGTGTTACATATATAGGGGTCCCAGACTGTATAACTTTTGTACAGGGAAATACATACAAAATGTTTCATATAAAGTACACGTGCCACAGTTGTAAGGAGGAATGTTATTTAATCACATCCTCATTTTCAAACATGATTTATATGATGTATCATCATTACCATATTCATGTGCCCATAAAGAAGAAGGGAGGAGAGTGGGAGGGAGAGAGAAGGCTTGTGAGGGTAATGGAAGTGAATGGATAGTCAATAAAGTTACATGTGATCAAACAATATCCGATTAGCAAGTGTCACATGGGTACAACTAGTTGTTACCCCGCACAATGGTAAACATATATAGCGTCCTATCCCATATACTAGAACACTGTATTAATACATAGTTGAAAATGGGTAGGTTTCCTAAACAAAAGAAAGTCGACGTTTCGACCCCTGTGTGGTGTAGGTTCGATAGCACCTTACAGTGGGGTCTTCATCAGGACGTGATGAGTACTGTGGGGGCACCTAAATTCAAAAAGAGTGTTACGACCCATGGCGGTGGGACACTGTGAACACTGTCTAGAGCCATGATTTTCAGGAAAGACTACAATTCCCATGATTCTCGGGGGAGAGCGACGCGTCTGGCTATGACGTCAATTCACGGAAGTCTCAAGACGGAGTGAATCCAGCATCGCCTCGCCGTTTATTCTGGTTCCGGAATGCTGTCACGGTAGGATACCATTTCCCGGAGTGTGGCTGCGTATCCTTTTCAGTTCCCTCTGTTTCCTTCCTTCGTGTAACTTCCTTGTGTCCTGCAGTAACGGGTTCCGCTCTGGGGAATCCTCCTCTTAGCGGGTAGCGGAGCTTGGTTCCAGTGGCTTCGTGATTGTGGACCCGTTGTTCTTACTTCCTGATTTTCCCTTGACTGTGTAAGGCTCCTGAGTGTAATCTTATGTTGCAGGGAGGTTTACAGACTGCCGCTATTACTGTTGACAATTGGTAGAGTTACCACGGGTAGTGGCAGATTCTTGTGTTATTCTTTAGGTTGACACCATCGGCAGAGATAGCGTATCTGCTGGGGTGATTGAAAGAACATTTATTTCACTAACTGAAAAGCAGCATTACTTGGTTGGACAATTTCTCATATATATATATATATGCTCGCTGGTTCAGGACCTACACAGCAGTGTATAGCAACTTTGCTCATTAAGGCTTCGGGTGACGTAACCCAGAAGTCTTTTCTCTTCGTTGTCTTGAGGAAGCAAAATCCTATTATTGCTGTTTTACTTTTCTGTACACAACAGGGGTATAATGAGCTTCGCCTGGCTGGCTGTTTTCCATTCTGCCCTCTGTTGAAGCCCCTACATTAAGCAACGATGGTATGTGAATAATACCATAGGATTATATTGCTGTATTACCGTGCATTCATTTAATACGCATTGTCTTGTGTTTTAGGATTGTGCTGTTGTATTCTACACTTTGATGGCCAGGCAAAGCCTACCTTTTCCTACCCTCCAGGTAACTAGTGTTTAGCTACAGGACGGTACAGTCTAGAGAAGTACAAAGAGGTTAGGGTATACAGGTATGCATGGCAGGTTGTGATTATTGAATCTTGTTCTCATTTCAGCTTCTCCGCCCTCCCGTTCCTGCCCTGCAGTTCCTGTTATCCCTCGCTTGATCACCACTGTGAGTCTGTTTAATGTCAGGCCCAGAGGTTGTCGAGAGGTGGAACCCTTTTTGGCATCGTACCATCCTGAGGACATTGGGACCTGACAAAGAGTGCTCAGTAAGCAAGCCGTATAATCACATCAATTCAAGTAATTATGGGCCAGATGTAGCAGAGAAAATACCGGTCGGTAACGACCGGTATTTAGGATTTGGCATGTAGGGGCCATCATTTTACAGAATCGGTAATTTTACCGACTCGGTAAATTTACCGATTCTGTAAAATACCGAATCGGTAATTTTAACGATTCGGTAAATCCACATGTAGGTGACACTCCTAACAGTGTCACAGGCCCTTAAGAATCGGTATTTTACCACCCAATCCAATTGGGTGGTAAAATACTGAATTCAGGTGTGCATGCACATCTGTGCATGCACACCTGTGCAATGTGACACACAGACATGCCCGTAGGGCATGTCTGTGTGCCATATGGCACACAAGTCCGGAATTGGGGTGCTAGAGGGTGTCAAAGTGACACCCCCTGCACCCTTGCAGAATTCGGTATTTACCGATTCTGTAAATACCGAATCGGTATTGCCCATTTCTTCCTATGGTCTTCATGGCCCATAGGAATCAATGGGCAATACCGATTCGGTATTTACCGAATCGGTAAATACCGAATCCTACCGATTCGGTAATTCTTAAATTCAAATTACCTACACCTCCCCTTCATATTTACCGACTCTTAAATACCGAATCGGTAAAATTTGGTATTTTAGAGTCGGTAAATATGAATTACCTACATCTGGCCCCTAGTGTGTATAATATTTACCAAGAAGCTAAAAGGGCGAAAGACGAAGAGAGGGCCGTCGGGCTCCTGGGGGGGGGGGGGGGGGGGGGGGGGGGGGAAATCCTATTACTGGAAAGGAAGGGAGAATATCATTTACAAGGGGTCCCATCGAGGACTGGTTATATACAATAAAACCTAAACAATTTAAAAACAGGTCTGGGTTTAACAAAGTCCAAAGAACATACACTTGGAGGCAGAATCGTAAAACTAAACAGTACATTACAGAGTCATTCCACAACACTGGTGTCAGCAACATAATTAGTGTTGCATATACCCATCCGGGTTAAAAGACACAGAATTACCGTGTCATGTTATAACCCGCCCGGGTTCCCGACAGCATTGAAGTACACCCAACGGGGTTGCAAAAATAAGAGTTACATGGTCGGGGACCCAACCATGGTGGCCAACCACTTGGACAGAGCACCAACGCCAAATCTCATAAAGTATTGACAAGAAATATGTATTCAGACCGTATTCAAAGTATTTATGTGTACAACAGTCTGAATCCCACTTGAGAGAGTATGCCCCGGAGCCTACCTTCAAACAAAAAATTGCCGCAGCCCAAAGTCCGTGAGGTTCTACAAAGTGGGGCAGCCCGTGTATAATTCTGATGGAAGAAAAGAGGCCTGTTTGAGTGCCAGGATTGTTTAAACCTTAAGGGTTTCAACAACAGGGGGTGTAGATGGGGTCTTACCGCGGAGGCTGTTCACAAAATCAGATGGGTTCGATCAGGGGACCGCCACAGCAGTTGGCCGTTGTTTCGGTTGTATACTTAGTCTATCAAAGCGGGTGCTTTTGTATACTTAGTCTATCAAAGCGGGTACTTTTCAGCGCCGCCCGTCGTCAAGGAGCAGCCCGTGTATAAATCTGAGGATGGAGAATGAAAAAGGGCGCTAACAGTGCCTAGGATGTTTTACCCAAGGGGCAAGAACATCTGTGAATGAAAGGGTCTTACCGCGGATGCTGCATACAAGGGTTCAGTCAAGGGATAACCGCATCCGTCAGGCGATGTGTTTCAATGGTCTAGCCGCGGCACGCGTGCCCGCAGCCGCTGAATGCCGGTGCGGACAGAGACACGGAAGACAGACTCAAAAACGGGCCTCGGTAGCATGGGGGCCTGGTTAATTAGAAAACAGATCCAGGTATTGAACAGAATTGACGTTCATGCACAACTTTCAATGGGCCCCGGGTAGGGCAGTCATGAACAGTAAACAAACATCATAAAAATGTATTCACATTTATTCAACATATAGTGGTGTTCATCTGTGAGTTGATCTTTAAAAATAGAACAACAGATACAGAGACACAATACACTACCAATACAGTAGCAATTTACACAGATATGTTTCACAGACATGCTAGTTGTGCATAGCTAGCGTCGTGCTCGTTAAGTCCACTATATATGGTGTCCAAAAGAGCCATCCATTTGCTCTCCCTGAGATTTAGAATGGCAGATACATTTCCTCCTCTAGGACCCAGGGTAACCTTTTCAATGACCACCCACTTCAGATCTACAGGGGTGTGTCCTGCTGTTTTACAGTGGTCAACTAGGGGGGCCCCTGGACCTCACACCTGATCCTGCTATGGTGTTGTAAAATGCGTGCCTTCATCT
This sequence comes from Lissotriton vulgaris, assembly GCF_964263255.1. Taxonomy (NCBI): domain Eukaryota; kingdom Metazoa; phylum Chordata; class Amphibia; order Caudata; family Salamandridae; genus Lissotriton; species Lissotriton vulgaris. The sequence continues at coordinate 24,426 of NW_028247005.1, read as the reverse complement.
TCTGTTGTGTCTGACCTATGTAGGCTAAACCACAGGGACATATGATGCAATAAGAAAACAAGTTACTTACCTGTAACTTTAGTTCTCCAGTATTGCAATCTTTCATAGATTCACATGCCTGAATCATTCCCCGTCGTCGAGACGGGAGTCTCCGGTATATAAAAAAGCAGTGCTTAGTAGTATAGCAAACTGAAAAGAGCCCCAGGCCCAATTCCCTTTTGCAACCCATAGCCTTTGTTATGTAAAAAAGGCCCAAACATTTCCCTGAACCAATCAGAGCTCCTCACACTCTAGAACACTCCTGAGAGAACCTTCTGCCCCTCAGAATTTTCGTCGAGACACTGAAACATACCAAACTCAATGTTACCAATGAAGAACGCAAAGCTCTCACATCCTTAAGATCTAACAAACAAATTGTGATAAAACCTGCGGACAAGGGCAGCGCCATTGTTGTACAGGACGTTCACAAATACAAAGCTGAGATTCTCAAACAACTAGAGGATGGCACCAGCTACAAGATGCTCCGTAATGACCCTACAAAAGAATTGGCACTAGAGATCCTTACGGTTACACAAAAGGGCAGGGATCTTGGATTTCTAAGTGACCTCGAATTTGTATACCTGAACCAGACAGATCCCCGACTTCCAACTATATACACCTTGCCCAAAATCCATAAGAGCATGCAAGAACCCCCTGGACGGCCAATAGTATCAGGGTGTGGGTCCATCCTTGAACCACTGTGTAAATATATCAATGTCTTCCTCAAACCTATTGCGGAATCGACCGAGACGTTCCTGCGAGATACCACTCAGACAATCATCCTACTTGAGGGGCAACAATTTGACCGAGTGACACAACTATTGGTCAGCTGTGACATAGTCTCACTGTACACTAGTATCCCTCAGACAGAAGCTTTGGAGGTCATACAGCAAGCACTAGAGAGTCAACCAGCACCCATGGCAGTACCCACCGAATTCATCATCTCTTTACTGACCATCGCTATGACCAGGATTTTTTTCATTTTCCAAGGTAACTTCTACCTCCAGACGAAGGGCGTCACGATGGGGGCAGCCTTCGCGCCGGATCTAGCTATAATCTGCATGCAAGACTTTGAACATAAACATGTTCTTCCAACTAGCAACCCTTACAGAGATCACATAAGGCTGTGGCGACGCTACATTGATGATGTTGTGATGTTGTGGACGGGCACCAAGGAAGATCTCGACACTTTCCACCATTGGCTTAACCAACAAAGTCCTGATATACAGTTTACTCTTCAGTCGGAAAATGAGAAAATTGATTTCTTGGATATTACGATCTTCCAGGAGGATAACCAACTTCTCACTACACTATACCGTAAACCAGCGGAGCGCAACTCCCTCTTACAATACAGTAGCCACCACCCCCCTGCTTTGAGGGACAACCTGCCGGTTGGACAATTTTTCAGAATACGACGCAACTGTGCAAAAAAGGATGACTACCTAATTGCAACACCAACTGTGTCATTTATTGCATCATATGTCCCTGTGGATTAGCCTACATAGGTCAGACACAACAGAAGATAAAGGCACGCATTTTACAACACCATAGCAGGATCAGGTGTGAGGTTCAGGGGGTCCCCTTAGTTGACCACTGTAAAACAGCAGGACACACCCCTGTAGATCTGAAGTGGATGGTCCTTGAAAAGGTTACCGTGGGTCCTAGAGGAGGAAATGTATCTGCTATTCTAAATCTCAGGGAGAGCAAATGGATGGCTCTTTTGGACACCATACATAGTGGAATTAACAAGCACGACGCTAGCTATGCACAACTAGCATGTCTATGACACAAATCTGTGTAAATTGCTACTGTATTGGGAGTGTATTGTGTCTCTGTATAGGTTTTTCTCTTTTTATAGATTAACTTACAGATGAAGACCACTATATGTTGATTAACCCGTTAACAGCGGCGGTAATTCCGCCGCGGTGCGGACGTTTCCGTGAGCGGGTGGAATGCCGTCGGCCAATGGCAGCACTGGGGAGGTAGCGTTGCCGTCGGCCATTGGCCGACGGCAGCGCTTAAGGGGTTAAATGTGAATACATTTTTATGATGTTTATTGTTTACTGTTTTTACTTATGGTTTACGGGGCCCGTTGAAAGTTGTGCATGAACGTCAATTCTGTTCAATACCCAGATCTGTTTTCTAATTAACCAGGCCCCCATGCTACCGAGGCCCGTTTTTGAGTCTGTCTTCCGAGTCTCTGTCCGCACCGGCATTCAGCAGCTGTGAGCACGCGTGCCGCTAGACCATTGAAACACATCGCCTGACGGAAGCGGTTATCCATTGACTGAACCCTTGTATGCAGCATCCGCGGTAAGACCCTTTCATTCACAGATGTTCTTACCCGTTGGGTAAAACATCCTAGGCACTGACAGCGCCCTTTTTCATTCTCCATCCTCAGATTTATACACGGGCTGCTCCTCGACGACGGGCGACGCTGAAAAGCACCCGCTCTGATAGACTAAGTATACAACGGCCAACTGCTGTGGCGGTCCCCTGATCGAACCCATGTGATTTTGTGAACAGCCTCCGCGGTAAGACCCCATCTCCACCCCCTGTTGTTGAAACCCTTAAGGTTTAAACAATTCTGGCACTCAAACCGGCCTCTTTTCTTCTATCAGAATTATAAACGGGCTGCCCCACTTTGCAAAACTTCACGGACTTTGGGCCGCAGCAATTTTCTGTTTGAAGGTAGGCCCCAGGGCATACTCTCTCAAGTGGGATTCAGACTGTTGTACATATAAATACTTTGAATACGGTCTGAATACATGTTTCTTGTCAATACTTTATGAGATTTGGCGTTGGTGCTTTGTCCAAGTGGTTGGCCACCAGGGTTGGGTCCCCGACCATGTAACTCTTATTTTTGCAACCCCGTTGGGTGTACTTCAATGCTGTCGGGAACCCGGACGGGTTACAACATGACACGGTAATTCTGTGTCTGTTAACCCGGATGGGTATATGCAACACTAATTATGTTGCTGACACCAGTGTTGTGGAATGACTCGGTAATGTACTGTTTAGTTTTATGATTCAGCCTCCAAGTGTATGTTCCTTGGACTTTGTCAAACCCGGACGGGTTTTTAAATGGTTTAGGTTCTATTGTATATAACCAGTCCTCAATGGGACCGCTTGTAAATGATATTCTCCCTTCCTTTCCAGTAATAGGGTTTTCCCTTCGCTCACCCCCCCTCCCCCCTCCCGGGAGCCCGATGGCCCTCTCTTCATCTTTCGCCCTTTTAGCTTCTTGGTAAATATTATACAAACTAGGTTACTTGAATTGATGTGATTATACGGCTTGCTTACCGAGCACTCTTTTTGAATTTAGGTACCCCCACGCCACCCATCACGTCCTGCTTAAGAACCCACTGTAAGGTGCTATCGAACCTACACCACACAGGGGTCGAAACGTCAACTTTCTTCTGTTTAGGAAACCTACCCATTTTCAACTATGTATTAATACAGTGTTCTAGTATATGGGATAGGACGCTATATATGTTTACCATTGTGCAGGGTAACAACTAGTTGTACCCATGTGACACTAACTAATCGGATATTGTTTGATCACATGTAACTTTTATGACTATCCATTCACTTCCATTACCGTCACAAGCCTTCTCTCGCCCCCCACTCTCCTCCCTTCTTCTTTATGGGCACATGAATATTGTAATGATGATACATCATATAAATCATGTTTGAAAATGAGGATGTGATTAAATAACATTCCTCCTTACAACTGTGGCACGTGTACTTTATATAAAACATTTTGTATGCATTTCCCTGTACAAAAGATATACAGTCTGAGACCCCTATATATGGAACAGTATGTTTTCATTCAGCTGCACCTCACACAGACACCTTTCTCCCACACCACTCATCAGAGGAGCACAGCAGTGCTTATGCCTTCCCCCATCAAGGTACCACCTCTCTCACCTCCGTGGAGTACTGGAACGGGGGCCTCACACCCTCACCTGCGCATCCTCTGCTTTGATGAAAATTAAGGCACTCTCTGGGAACGTAAACGGCCTACTAGACCATATCAAGAAGTCAGCAGTCCTTAGATACATGAAACGTTTCCAGCCGGTGGTGGTTCTCCTCCAAGAGACTCATTAGAGGGATACTCAATGACCCCTTATGGGGCACCTTGAATCGACAAGGTCTACCATGCAGGGTTCTCCCAGGGCTCTTGAGGAGTGGCCATCCTGCTACATAGGAGGTTTCTGCTCAGGCACGGCCAGTTCAGGTAAAAGTGGTGGAGCTGGCAGAAGGGGGGGGGGGGGTTGACAGACGACAGACTAGGGAAAATAAATAAGGAGTAGTTTCTGTCCTGTAACTCCAGTTCTGTAGTAGGGGTATCTCTGTTATAGTCATAATCTAGTGAATAGTCCCGCCCATGTGTGTGGACCCCGGAGCAATCAGAAATAATCTCTTAAGGTGTCGAAAAATGCAGAACTGCACAGACACTTAAGAGAGATTTAAAGACAGATAATGCAGCCTATATAACCAGGCTACACTGTCCAGTACTTCAACTAGAAATTCCACCAAAAATCCACAAACAGCAAAGTCTGTCCAGATTTCCCCTGCTTTAGCAGTAAAAACCCTCTGGAATGATAGAGAGGAAGACACGGACAGACAAGCCCCATGCCATTATGTGGCTCAGAACAGGATACTGTGCCTTTAAGAGAATTTTCCAGAACTTCACAGTATCCCAGAATGCACTGCAGGTCCCTTTTACTTTCAGTTCTTTTTGAAGGCGTAACACGCCAGACCTGTAGCATTCCGTACATGAATATCTCTCTCCACCGGGGAGGAGGGCGGGCGCTTATGACTATAACAGAGATACCCCTACTACAGAACTGGAGTTACAGGACAGAAACTACTCCTTCTGTAGTAGGGGATCTCTGTGTATAGTCATAATCTAGTGAATAGAATGGCAAGCCCATCCCCACACCAAAGTGGCGGTGGAGAAAAGAAAAAACAACACCACTATTGTGCAAACAGATTTCGCAGCGAAGCCTGCCCAACTGGAGCTTCTGCCCTGGCATCAGTGTCTAGGCAGTAATGCTTAGCAAAGGTATGGACCAACTTCCAAGTAGCCACCTTGCAGATTTCTGCAATTGGAACATTACGGAGCAAAGCCGTCGTGGCAGCTTTGCCGCTGTTGGAATGAGCCTTAGGTTTACCCCCTAAGGTCTTATTAGTCTTTTGGTAACACAGTTGTATGCAGGACACAATCCACCTAGAGATTGACTGTTTAGAGGTAGTAAGACCCGTCCTGACTGATCCATAATTGATAAACAATTGGTCTGACCTACGAATATCCTTGGTCTTATCCAGATAGAATTTCAACATCCTCCTAACATCCAGGGAATGCAGCGACTTTTCCGCTGGAGAGGAAGGATTCTGAAAAAAACGTAGGTAAAGTTATGGTCTGGTTAACATGGAAATCAGATATAACCTTTGGAAGAAATTTAGGGTGAGTACCCATAACAACCTTAGCAGCATGAAAGACCGTATAAGGTTCCTGGCAACACAACGTCTGAATATCACTCACCCTGCGGGCCGATGTAATGGCCACGAGGAACGCCGCCTTCCAGGACAGGTGCTGCAACAAAGCCTTATGAATAGGTTCAAAAGGCTCCTTCATCAATCTGGACAGCACCACATTCAATTCCCATGAAGGCGAAGGAAGCCGGACAGGAGGAAACACTTTCTTCAAGCCTTTCAAAAAATCTTTGATCACAGGGATCTGAAAGAAGGAAGTCTGTGAAGGGCATATCCTGTAGGCAGTCAGCGCAGCAAGATGAACCTTAATGGAATGGACATTAAGGCCAGACTGCACCAGGTGCAGCAGATACGGAAGGATGACATCTTCCTTACACGTCGTCGGGTCATAATTCTTGGACTTGCACCAGGTGCAAAACCTCTTCCACTTGTAAGCATAGGAAGTCCGAGTGGATGGTCGCTTAGCCTCCTTCAGTATGTCCATGCAATCTTCAGGCAGCTTCAAATGGCTATATTGCACTATCTCAGGAGCCATGCCGCCGAACTCAAAGACGAGAGGTTGGGGTGCAACATCTTCCCCCCGAACTTCGTGAGAAGGTCGGCCTGCACGGCAGCCGTATGTGAGGAAGGAGAGACCGGTACAGCAGGTCCGTGAACCACCACTGCCTGGGCCATTCCGGGGCAATCAGGATCATCCGCGCCCTGGACTGGGACAGCTTGATGAGCACCGCCGGAATCAGGGGAATGGGTGGAAAAACGTACAGGAAGCTGTTCGACCAGTTGATCCATAGCGCATTCCCCAGCGCCCCCTGCTGGTAGTACCTGGAGGCCAAGTCTCGGCATTTGCTGTTTTCGGTGGTGGCGAACAGATATATGTCTGGAGTCCCCCACCTTGCGAAGACTTCTCCTAGTACTTCGTCGTTTATGACCCATTCGTGGTTTTCCTGAATGAGTCTGCTCAGTGCGTCCGCCAGAACATTCTGCACACCTGGTAGATGGGTAGCCGTTATCGTCGGTCCTCTGGCCAGAAGCCATCGGCAGATCGCCTGCGCCTCCTGCGACAGAGTGCGTGATCTTGAGCCCCCCTGCTTGTTGAGATAATACATTGTGGTCGTATTGTCCGTCTGTACAAGCAGAGAGTTGGTCTGGAAGGACGGATGAAAGGCCTTCAGTGCCAAGTGAACAGCTCTGAGTTCCAGGAAATTGATGTGATACGTGGACCCCGTCGGGGACCACGTTCCTTGAATCTGTAAGTCTCCGGAGTGCGCCCCCCCAGCCGTGGAGAGAAGCATCCGTCACGACAGTCTGAGTGGGAATGTCCTTGTGGAAGGGAACCCCTCTGAGGAGATTCTCCGCTGAACACCACCACTTCAGAGACTGAAGAGCATGCAGAGACAGTCGTATCTTGTCGTCCCAAGACCCCTTCCTCTGATCCTACTGATCCTCCAAGCACTCCTGCAACGGTCTCATGTGCAGTCGTGCGTGTGGCGTTAGGAAGATACAAGAGGCCATCGATCCCAGTAGAGAAGACACCGTCCTCACTGTTGTAGATGGAGGGTTCATAAGAGCCTGAGCCTTCCGAAGGAGTGATAATCGTTGCTCCTCCAAAGGAGACACGCTTGCTACCAGCGTATTGATGGTGGCTCCCAAGTACTGAATGCACTGGACCGGAGTCGGGACAGACTTGGACATGTTGATGTGCAACCCCAGCTTGTTCAAGAGAACGCATGTCTTCTGGAAGTGTGCCTGAGCTTCCGAGAAGGAGGAGGCCTTGATCAACCAATCGCCCAGGTACGGGTAGACAAACACCTTGTTCTTCCTTAGGTGTGCTGCTACCACTGCCATGCACTTCGAGAATGTTCTGGACGCAGACTTCAGTCCGAATGGCAGTACTGTGTACTGATAATGATTGGTGCCGACTTGGAATCGCAGGAACTTCCTGTGTTTGTGTGCAATGGGCACATGGATGTAGGCATCTTGTAGGTCTATAGCACATAGCCAGTCTCCCTGTTGCAACTGAGGATAAATCTGATGCAACGACAGCATGCAAAACTTCTCTCTGCAAATCCACTTGTTCGCCTGTCGCAAATCCAGAATGGCTTGAGTATTTAACAAGGACCCCCTGAGGATTCGGATACAGAAAAGTTCCTAGGCCAGGGAAAGAACCAATTGACAAAAAACAACCTAGGCAACCTAAACAATGTATTCACAGACAAATGGCTACAAAGGGTTAAGAAAATATATATTGTTTTATTCTCAAGTTATATTAAAAAAGTGCATAACATATAATACAATTGACAATGGACATGAATTAAAATTTAATATCACATAAGTGAAAATTAAACAAGTTTATACATTGGTAACCAAATACATGAAGGTTAGGTTAAAAAAGAGAACATAGAAAGTGGCCGATAGGATCTCTACGCGCGTTTCGGCGAACCAGCGCCTTCTTCTGGAGTAGCCACACAAAGCTAGGTAATTATCAGATTTTACATCAATGGTCATTGAGACATACAGCTGATGTTTTTAGATATTTTCTGACTAGTTGATCGGTTCTTGATGCTTATATAAGATGGCCCGAATTTTTTATTATTCCCGCCTGCCAGATAGGTATTAAGGATGTGTTTCTATAATCTGGTATGTTTCAATTCTCGAGTTAGTTAAAAGATCTCCCTGCCCGAACTATTACGGCAGAGCTCTTTAAAGTTGTGGGTATGTTTGTATTGAACGGAGGATCTTCCTTATAGAGTAACGAAAAATATTCCTGTATGTTCAGAATTTTGAAAAACACCTTGGATATGGGTTGTTTTTTTGATTAAAAGATCTCCCTGCCCGAATGATTCGGCAAGGCTCTTTGTACGATTAACAGGAATTATTCTCGCATGTGCAGAGTTTTGTAAAACACCTAAGATCTAAGGTGGTTTTTGGATAAAAGATCTCCCTGCCCGAATGGATCGGCAAGGCTCTTTGAGGATATTGAAGAGGAGCGCCCTTTCTGTGATTAATAGCAGGGCGGCAGCGGGTCTGGCGGCGGGAAATGCTGAGTATTCGGCCGTGACGGGTAGCGTCCTTGTTTCGCGGAATAGATCGATTGTCAATTGTATTATATGTTATGCACTTTTTTAATATAACTTGAGAATAAAACAATATATATTTCTTAACCCTTTGTAGCCATTTGTCTGTGAATACATTGTTTAGGTTGCCTAGGTTGTTTTTTGTCAATTGCAAATCCAGAATGGGCCTGAACTCGTTCTTGTCCTTCTTGCGCACCAGGAAGAACCGGGAGTACAGACTTCTTCCTCTTTGAGACAGAGGTATGTCTTCTATCGCCATCTTCCTTAACAGGATATCGGCCTCCGTCTGGAGCTCGCGCAGCTGAAACCGCGAGTTGACCAGAGGAATTGATGGAGGCGGGCTTGTGAACCGAAGACTGTATCCATTGCAAACAATATTCAGCACCCACTTGTCCTGAGTAATTTTTCTCCACTCTGCCAGAAATAATTGAACGCTTCCCCCCACCGGAGCGGGTAACGGATGTAGGGAAAGTAACCGCTCAGATTCGGGACCCAGCCGGGCCTTTGTTCGCTGTAGAGGACTGCTGGCCCCCTCTACCCTTCTGGCACTTCTGGAAGGGTCTCCGGAACTGCTGCTGTTGATGCTGCTGCTGTCTTGAAGTCTGTCCTCGCCCTCTGTCCTGTGCACCGAACCGTCTCTGGAACGGGCGGTAGGCCTTCTTTTCTTTGTGCTTCTCCAAGCCCACAGCCGTCAGGGTCTCGGCCTCTGCTTTCATGCGGGCCATGTCATCGTCGGCATGCTTGCCGAACAGGGTTTCCCCAGAGAAGGGCAGATTGGCCACCCGCGGCTGGGCCTCCGGCTTGAGTGATGTGAGCCTGAGCCAAGCATGGTGCCGCTGGTTGATCCCATGACAATACCCATGGGCCGCCAACAGAGAGAGATTCGCAGCTGCGCTGATGACCTGGTTCGAAACCAGCAACCCCTCCTTGAGGATCTCCTGGAAGTCCTCCCTCTTATCTCTTGGCAGGAGTTCCGTGAACTGCTGAAGGGATTCCCACAGGGCACGGTCATACCGCCCTAGCAGAGCTGCATCGCTAGAGGCCTTCATGGCCGTGGATGCCGTCCCACAAGCCTTCCTGCCAGCTGAGTCGATCCATCGGCTCTCCTTATCAGGCGGTACGGTTAAAGACGGGGAGGTAGAATGCAGCTTCCTGGCCGCCGTCACTATAACAGAGTGCGGAACCGGGTCTATCCGCAGAAAAGCCGGGTCAGAATCCAGGGCCCTGTACTTCTTTAGAAGCCGGGAGGGAGTGGCCTTCGTCACTGCTGGCGTGAGGAACAGCTCGAGACAAATGCTTCTTGTGAAGCATCTCAAATATCATGGACGTTGTGGGTGTTGGAGCCGTCACCGTGATTCCCAATTTTGCTGCCCCCCTCAGGAGAACATCCTCGAACGTGCTGATGTCGTCCACTGGAGACACCCTTGTCCCCGGGGATTCCGACAAGGTCGGTGAATAGGTCCTGGTCCTGGAGGAGACCGTGCGGGACCGCGATCCGCGCCTCCTATGGCGCCGTCTTGACCTGGTGGAGGATCTATGCCGACTCCTCGATCTCCCCCTCCTTCCGGAGAGTGATCGTGACCTCCTTGGCTTCGGTCGATCCGCCGGTTCCACAGGGGCGGGCGACCTCGGTTTGGCTGGGGCCCTCGGCTGAGGAGTCCCCTTGGGAGGAGTTGGTAATCGGAGCAGTGAGACCGACCTCGGAGGGATCGGAGGCGGCTTGTCTGCTGGCAGCTGAGGTTGAGGTAGAGATTGAGGACGCGATGGAAGTGGTGGGAGCGGAGGAGGAGTAGGGACCTGCGGAGGGAGACCCTCGGTAATGGAGGAGGGGGCGTAACCGGCCTCTGCGGCGGGGTATACACCATGGAGTACACCGAGCCAGGTGATCCGCCTTCCTTTCCAGCCTGGGACGCCGGCGACTGACTCCTGGCGCCAGACCTCCTTCCTCGTCTCTTCGGCGTCGAAGAACGGCGACCGGACGGGGAGCGTCGGTCCCTCGACGGCGAGCGTCTTTTCCTCGACGTCGACTGTCTCTCCCTCGACGGCGAATGCCTTCGCCTCAACGGTGACCTCCTTCGCCTCGACGGCGACCCGCTTCGCCTCGACGGCGATCTTCGCCTTGACGACGATCCTCTCTGATCCTCTCTTCGACGCCAAGGATCCCCTTGACGACGACCTTCTCCTTTTCGCTGACGGCAAACGGCGATGTCGCCTCGACGGCGAGCGCCGACGCCGGGCCTCTCGACATCGATCACTCAGCGACAACGACTCCGACAACGACGAAATCGTCACAGGAGACCTCGACGGCGGTCTATTCAGTTCCCTCGACGTCGGACGTCGACGTCGCTTCGACCCAGAGCCCTGGGGAGAAGGGGAACAGACTGTAGTCATCCCTCTCGACGCCGTAGTCGGTGCTATCGACCCAGACGGAGAATGGGGACGCTTGCTGGTCTTCCTGCCCCTGGGGAGCCCCCCAGAGGCCTCAGCACGGGCAGAGGAAGCCCCTCCAGACCCACCTTGCGACTTCAGCCTTCTTTCCTCAAGGCCCTGAAGCCTGTTTCTATCCTTTAGGGTCCTGCCAGAAAAGCCCTGACAAATGACACACTCCTCTGGGACATGGGAAGAGGGAAGGCAGAGGATACACACCTCATGTGGATCCGATTTGGCCTTCTTCCTGGAGCACTCTGGACATTTGTCAAATAATGCAGGCATATTGACAACCAAAGAGTGCATCAAAGGATTACCAAGAAGAAAGGCACCAAAAACTTGAACAAAAGTGAAAAAATCACTAATAAACCCTTGAAAAGGGAGAGTTCAATGCTCCAGGGTCCTGCTTGCAGGAACCGGAAAAAAGAACTGAAAGTAAAAGGGACCTGCAGTGCATTCTGGGATACTGTGAAGTTCTGGAAAGTTCTCTTAAAGTATCCTGTTCTGAGCCACATAATGGCAGCCTATTGGGCTTGTCTGTCCATGTCTTCTTCTCTATCATTCCAGAGGGTTTTTACTGCTAAAGCAGGGGAAATCTGGACAGACTTTGCTGTTTGTGGATTTTTGGTGGAATTTCTAGTTGAAGTACTGGACAGTGTAGCCTGGTTATTGTGAGAAGTTGGCCTGATATATAATGTTCACTATTCTAGTGAACACTTTGTATCAGTCCAAACAACCCTTATGGTGATTGGTTGTAAGTCAACCTTATAGACCAGCTATCCTAGTAGCGTGGATACGAGCAGTCTTCGGGCTAAACTCTAGAGGGCGTGTTAAGCCAGCTGTTATACCATCACATATACCCCTTGAACACCAAGTGAAAGGACACCACACAAGTGTTATGAAAATAAACAGTGTATTTATTTAGATCACAACAGCCCTGTACTCTTTATGAGGACAGGGTACTAAGCACACAACAAAACTCTAAGAAAATACTTTAAGTTGCACAATTTACACAAATGCCCGAGGGGCACGGAAAACCATATACTATGGAAGTGGAATGCGAAATTACTAGCAGGTAAGTACTGTACTAATAGGCTTTGGAATCGCTAGGACTACGTTACTGAACCTTCAGATTACTAGTAGGAGGCCTAGGGGACTCGGGTGCAGAGTGTGCACTCTCACGCGGGATGCGGGACAAAGTCTATGGGAGCTAGTAAAGGCAAAGTTAGTGTTCTCGGGCGAACCCGATAAGGTAGGTCGAAAACGACGGTGGATCTGGACCCTTGGATAGTGAGGCTATGCTGGGGCACCGAAATGCCGAAGTTACCTAGCCCAGGGGCTGCGGCTGCATAGGTCTGCAAAGACGTCGGGAATCCTCGTTGACGAACCAGGAGCCTGAAGAAAGAAGTTGCTGGCAGGCGACCAGTGAAGATAGTTCGAGTGATCCAAGCCTGGATCGAAGATGGATGACACCTGAAAGCAGAGGGGACCAAGTTCTTAATCACTAGCCAGTGATTGTGTGGGCACCAGGATGGCACCGGGCGAAGTCACCTCGACCAGGTGAGTGGGCGACGCTGGGCTCTGCAGTCTCACGGACCAGGAGGCGTTGTCGGCGACCAGGATGGAGGTGCGAGCTGTCCCACGATGGTTGATGCTGTCGACGTCGCTGGACCCAGGATTGGGGCAACAAGTCTGGGCAAATTCAAGCCCACGCGGTGGACCTAAAATGGCGTCTGGAGGGGACCAGGAGGGTCCGGGGTGCTCCTCTTTTGGAAGGGAGCAAGGGCCAGTCTGGAGCAACCAGACCAGCGGTGTTGTCGTCGTTGATCGTCGTCGGGAAGGCCACAAGCCAGCGGGCTAGTAGCCAGACAACGCGGTGAGCAGAAACAAGCAGAAGGGCCCCACGCAGATCGTGGAGATGCTGGGGGGCTGGACTTCGGTGCTGGAGCTGCTCAGGGTCAGGGCTTTTCGGACCCCAAAGCACTCACCAGAGGATCCCTCGGCGGTCGTGCTGGATAGAAGTCGTGCAGTTCTGATGATGGCCGGTCCCTCGAGGTCTCGTCGCACCTACGGTTCTCAGCTTAGCTGTAGAGGTAGGTAGAGGTCAGAGGTGCCAGGGAAGCCGGGTCTCGTCGAGCTGGTAGGTTGGATTCCTGAGGAAGGACGTGCAGCAAACCGCAGAGTTCTTAGATGGTGCTTGCGGATGCAGGGTGACTACTCCTTAGCCACAAGGGAGAAATCTTGAGAAGAAGTCGAGAGTTCCTTTCGTAGAAAGTAGTTTCTTGATTCAAAGATGATCAGTGTAGCCTGGGTTATACAGGCTGCATTATCTGTCTTTAATTCTCTCTTAAGTGTCTGTGCAGTTCTGCATTTTTCGACACCTTAAGAGATTATTTTTTATTGCTCCGGGGTCCAAGCACATGGGTGGGACTATTCACTAGATTATGACTATACACAGAAATCCCCTACTACAGAACTATTCAGTCGTCTTTCGACTTCCCCCACATCCCGCCTCACCGCTTCTACTTATTTAGGCAGTGCCTGTTTCCGCTCGTCTCCACTTCACATGCTTACCCCATGGCCCATATGTGGGTGTGGATGGTAGGCTAGAGGGTAGACACAACAACTTCCTCTCAGTTTATGTCCCACACTCTCAGCTCCACCTCACACTTCAAACACTTAGGTATTTGCTCGCAACTCTCCCTCAGAGGTTCACACTGGTGGGGGGTGACTTCACTGTCGTTCCTAAACCTGTACCGGACTGGCACTCTCCGGCTGGGGCATCAGCTACGCGCTAGACAGTTGCTGGACTGGGCTGACTCCTTGGGGATTTGAGATGGTGTCACATGTGGTATTCTCAGACCTGCACGCACGCATCAGCGGCTCATAAGACTCTGTCTCACATTGACCTGGTATGTCACTCCGCGTCAGACGTCCTTCAGATCTCGAAGGTCGAAACTTTGGCCTGAGGTATATCTCAAACCACTCCCCTGTTTCGCTCCAACTCAGCCAGTGCAGCACCCTATGTAGCGAATTAACGCCTGGCTCCTTAAAGACCAAGAATGTTTGTACTTCGCCAAGACAGTGATCAGCTCCTACTTTGAGGTGACTCACTCATGGCACTGTGCACTCTCCAGAGATGCTCTGGGTGGCTAGAAAACCCACTCTTTTAGGCTATGTCCGGGACAGGGAAAAGCAGAAGCTCTCCCAAGTAACAGCTCTTGAGACCCAAAGTCTTGCATTTGAGCGAAAGACACAGCGCCAGCCCTCACCCAAAATAAACCGGCAGCTAATTTACGCTAGGCCCCGCCTTCGCAAATCTCACTGGAGAAGGCCAGGCAATGCTGGTGAGCTTCAACGAGCGGATTTAAGAACACAGTGACAAGTCAGGGAAGCTCCTATATTGGCTGGCCATGTGGAACATCCCATCTAGAGTGGCTCCCTCGATTTGCGATGCAGCAGGTCACGTCAACGTGCGGACTGGGGCTTAGGTCTTTGTGGACTATTACCTTACCGCACATTGTATGGGGCGGTCCCTGCCCTCATGGGAGATGGCCCACTAAATTCTCCTGAATGTCCAGTTGAATTCAATTCCCCCATTCCTTGCGGGAGATTTTGATCAGCCGATCATGCTAGAGAAGATCAGAGAGGTGCTTTGGTCTATTGCCTCTGGGAAAACTTCGGGTCTGGATGGCTTCCCGATGAAATACCTTAGTAGATTCTGATCTCTCCTCCTTCCCCATCTGCTGGCACTCTTCACTGAAGCAGCGGATTGGGGGCGATTCCAATGGGGCTAGACTTAGCAATGATAGTTGTGCTCCCAAAGTCCGGCCGACCGGCAGACGTTGCTCTTTATACCAGCTGATCTCCCTTATAAATGTCAATATGAAAGTATTCTCCAAAGTGTTGGTCAAAAGCCTTTCCTATACTCTGTCCTACATGATTCATCCCTACCAATGTGTATTATGCCCAACCGGAGTACTTGACACTGCATCTAGGGAGTACAGGTGGTCCTCTTACAGGCTCACTGTCTCCAGGGCCTCTCCACCTTATTTTTTGTGGATTTTGAAAAGGCTTTCAACACTATCTGGATACGGTTTTGAAGTGTGCCGGGCTTGGCTCCTTTTGTTGTGCTCTATTTGGGCTTCTTCATGCTAACCCCAACACTCAGATCAGGGTGAACAGTATACTGTACCCGCCCTTTCCGGTCCGTTGAGGTACACAAAAGGTATGCCCCCTTTCCCCTCTTTTATTCGCCCTAGCGGCTGAGCCCTTGCCGCACCTCATCTGTGATGCTTGTCTTCCAGGATGGTCCTGGGATGGGGGTGTCAGAGGAGCACATTGCCCTTAATGCTGATGATATCCTGATGTTTCTGGCTGACCCACAGGTCTTGGTGCCCTCCTGTATAGAGCTCCTGCAATTGTTTGGCAAGGCTTTTAGCCTCCAAATTGATGCATCTAAGTCCCAATTAGAGCCTACCGCTTTGGACAAGCACTGTTGGTGCTGGTAGCCCAAGATTCTGGCGCACCGCCTGCCCTTTAAATATCTTGTAGTTACTGTTTCTTCCCTTCAAGAATTGAGCTGAAGCCTTAAATTGACTCCTCTACTGCGTTAGGCTATAGAGGACTTGCAAAAATGGAGCCGCCAGACGCCCTTGGGCAACTGGTCCTCTTCAAAATGATGGTCCTATCCTAGTTTCTGTAAATTGTTTTGAATTTCCTTCACCCTATCCCACCCCGAAGTGGTTTCCGATCCTGGCTTCACACCCTAGCTTTCAAGGTCAACACATTCCTCTGGGTCAGAGGTCGCCCTCGAGTAGTCTTCACTAAGGGCTGTCAGTCCCCATATGATGGGGAGGATGGACACGCCAGACCTTTGCTGATAAGATTTGGCATCACAGTTGGTCACTGGAAACAACTGGCTAACTGGAGGATGGACAACTCTGTCTATTGTACAGAATTGGCCATGCTGGGCCTGGATGGCCTCCTGGGTCTGCTATACGGTAACCCAGTCAAGTGAAAATCCTGTTTTAGAGAGAAGTACTGCTTTGTAGGGTGGGACTGCAAATTTACTGAGTTAACCTCGCTGTGGAAGGAGACATGGTTACATCACACTGTTGGGCTTGAAGGTTTTTCACGTTGGGATAGAATATGCATTTGCCATTTAGGGGACATCTGGGCGGGTGGTGATTTACATTCATTCAATGCACTGCAGGAACACTACCAGCTCTCTCACACCCAGTTCCACAAAGATTTGCAGTTGCGACATGCCCTACTGCCTAGTATCCCACCAAACACACAGGTCCCTGAATTTAGCTCCTTGGAGCCCAAAGTACTGATGGGAAAACAGGGAAAGGGAGCTCTCCCATCGATTTACCGCTCCCTAGTTATTAATGCCTGAGACCACTTTCTTGGGTTGCGCAGATAAGTGGGAAGCCTGGGTAGGCACACTTGAGGATGCTTAGTGGCGTGAGGCTTGAATGGCCCCCAGGGAGTTGCCATCCCAGCACATTTTCACTTGGTGAAAGTCAATTATCTCCACATTGCATACTTAACTCTGCAGCGACTCCAGCAGATGGGCAGTTTCACAGGGTTGCTGTGCTCTTCCTTGAGGCAGACTTCTTCCATATGGTGTGGCTATTATGGGCAGGGGTTGAGGGTGAACTCTCCACAATTTTGGTCCAGCAGCTCCACCTTACCTGAAGAATTACCCTATTGGGTCTGTTGGAGGATGTGGGTGGGAAGAGGATGGAGCTTACTTTTATCAGGGTGGCAACGCTAGTGGCGAAACAAGACATAGCCCGCCACTGCAAATTCCAATCCCCCTCCTCGTTTTTGGAGTGAAGGAAGGGTGTGAACTGGTGTGCTCATCAGGAACACCCCATATATGAGGTTAGAGAATGCCCTCGCAAACATGAGAATATTTAGGGAAAATAGTGGGCTTGATGTGGGGATTATTTAACTGCACTAATGTTATGCCTATTGTGTCAATTGATGTGTAATGGGCATGTTTGTGTTGTTACTGAGAAGGCAATAATAATTGGTTATAAATTATTAATCTACACTTGAAAACGGTGAATAGGAAAAAAGTGTAGATTTGCACGTAACTAAACCCACTTATGTAAATTTACTTTTCTGAATCAGGGCCTTTGTTTTAATATATGTGTCTGTCTTTGCATACTTGTTTCTCCACCAATAAATTCTTGTATCTGTATGTTATTTCTACATTCACCGGAGAAACTTGAAACATTTTATCACTGGCAAAGCTTGTTAATTCTTTTTATTTCTGCACTCCTCTGGAGTGCATCATTTTCCACCCTCGCTCCCATCTGCTCCCTAATACTGGCTCCAACAAGACAAACACTCCCAACAATCAATTGATCTTTGCCTTCTCCCCATCTCCCCCAAACTGCTGCTTCCTTTATTCATTTTTTTCTGCAAGAGGTCAGTAGCTGCAGTCTGCTGCTCAGCTTGTCTTAACTAAGAATCACATTACAGAACGGCCACCCTTGCATTCTCCTGCGTTGAGACGCACTAGCTCCACTTGAACTTCAAATAGGCCAATACAAACATTAGCAACGTTTAGCACAAGATCTATTGACGTTGCCAATGTTTCTTTAATAAAGTTGAGTATCAGAAATGAGACTGAGACAATTTCAATAAAGTCTTTACCTCCTAAAGAGCCAAGAGTTCCAGGAATAAATTAACCTGCTGATTTTAATTTTTTTTTCAGGAATTGCCTCGTGTAGATCCACCTAAAACTATGGGGGCTAAAACACCTTTGCAATAATTTAAAGATATCTATCCGATAAGATCCTGCCACAAACCAAAAAATAGTCCATGCTATGCTACTTGACACCCTTAACTCCTATTTAATTTATAGAGACAATAGTTAGACCGCTGATGAAGAAACCCTAAAGACGTAGGAAACTTTAGACCCATCTCTCTCCTGTCCTACCCCTCCAAATTGCTGGAGAAAGTAGTTAGTACTCATCTTCAGAGTTTTGTGTATGTATATATTTATGTTTGCATGTATTTATGTGTATGTTATATCTAAAGCACATACCTAGCGAGGTCAAAGGCAAGCTTAAAGCCAGCAAGTAATGAGAGAGAAAGCGGAGTTGTGGATGGTTATTGCATTGTGATGCATTGTTCTTTAAAGAGGTACGTCTTCAACTCCTTTCTAAATTGAAGCACTGTTGGGATGGTCCCGGTGGATACAAGTTGTTGTTCCAGATGCTGGATGCATAAATGAGGAAGTTCTGTTGTTTTGTTTTTTCTTTTTTACACTTCTTAGGAGTTTGGGAGGCCGTGGAGTAGGGAATTACCGCCATCCAGATGAAAGAGGACAAGGACTTGACCAACAGTTCTGAAGTTACTTTCTGGACAAAACGGGTTGACTTTCTTTGAAGACAGTTGGGCCATCTATACCATGAAGAGGGTTTTGAGAGCAGCCCTGCAAAGAAAAGAGTCACTGCCCAAGACCTTTCAAAGGCTCCAGAGAAAATCTAGAGGCACATGAATGCTGAAAAGTTGAAATTAAATCCCTTTGAAACTGAGGTTTTGTCAGCCAACGGTGTTCCCAACGTTTTGGATGGTAGATTTCATGGTGCTCTAGTCCTACCCCTTTGAAAATAGCTAAACCCTCTAGGAGTTAGCCTGGACACAGAACCTTCGGTAAATGTTCAAAGTGATGGAGTGGTTAAGATGCCTTCTGTCAAATGAGGATCTTTCATACATGTTGTACTTTAGAGTAGAGACCACTCTGGTGAGCGGGGGAAAAACTCATAGGGTAATAGCATTGCATAACCAGCCATAATACGTGCTCTGATGAGTCTGCCCAGGGACTTCCAGTCACCCATAGGTATGGGGAACTGTACAAACACATTGACCTAAGAACACTAGTCATGATTAACAGAGTGCAGCCCTTATGAATTGTCAAGTAAGTCAGCCAAAGTATATGTTCTGTGGAGTAATTCAAGGAATGGCAAAGGAGTAGTGTAATGCACCCAGCCACAGTACTCGCTCTGAGAGATCCACACAGGAGAAGAGAGGCAATAGGAGTACACATTATACCAACCACTAGAACCAGTCAATCAAGATGGTTAAAGGAATCCACCAGCAAGTGACAGAGGATAAACCAATTGGAATGGGCAGTAATCAACCCAGAGAAGTCTGGCCTGGGGTAGACAGCCATTGTATATACTCCGAGGAGTACAGACAGGAGTGACAGAACAGCAACCCAGAAAATAAGTGGACATTACACATTCCTTGGACTGAGGAATCCATCTAGGAACGGGAATGGTGCACCAAGGAGATCAGACTGACACAAGGAATTCAAGAGACTCCACACATTCTTGGGTCTGAGCAGTAAGTAGGAGTGATTGTAGCCCAACCTATTGGTGTCAGCGACGTTAATGGTTCCCCAAGGAAGGATGTCAATAAGTAGTTCTGTGGAAGAAAAACTTTTGCTTACAGAATAAGTGAGGGGGAAAGGAGAGGACGTGGTTCAGGCAGGACGTAAGGGAGATGAAATTATTTACATACCTGCAATTCCAGTTCTCCAGAGCTGGTATCATTCGTATATTCAGACGCTCAAATCAGTCCCTGTGGTCAGGCTGGGAATTCCTGATAATCTTAAATACCAGTAAATTGAGTATAAATAGCCATAGGCCTCAACAAAGTGTTTGTTTAGTAGCACATTCATCTCATTTGAAACAACCGAACTTCAGAAAATGACGTGGAAGTGCTAGCTCTCATACTCCACATAGAGGCCACTAAAGCTCAGATTTCATAGCAAAAAGCGTGAGTAGAGCATTTAATAAATGAGACTCTGACCAGGCAGTGGGGAGGGTCAGTTGTGAATATACGAGGGATACTAATTAAAGAGAAGAGGAATTGCAGATAGGTAACTAATTTCTCCTCCAACACTAGATCGTCCATAGGCTCACATTCTTGAATCAGAAGAATCAACAGAACAGCACAAGCATAATAAATATAAGAAAGCGGGAAGCAGCCTCGCCCCTACTCCAACAGGTTACAGAGGACTGCTTGCCCGACTACTAAGTTGGCTTCTGCGCTCACTTTGAGGCAGTAGTTCTCATGAACGTGTGCCTGCTCATCCAGGTAGCTGCACAACAGACGTCTTATAAAGATACAAGTGAAGAGAGCAGCAGTCGTAGTCATGCTCATGGCGGAAGTCTCTCTCACTATTTGCTGGAATGGACACTTGGCCCTCCTGTGGAAGAAGGTGATGCAGGCTCAGACCCAACATAATAGCCCCTCTTTAAACAGGGGTTGACCCCATCTTTGATGGCCGAAGGACACAAAAAGTTGGTCTGATGCACCTACGTCCTTTCTTTTGTGACTATAAAATCAAATACATCTACATAGATCTAGCGAGTATAATGATGTTTCTGATGTTGTGAAATTTGCGAAGAATGAACCTAGCAGACCAGGGTAATAGATGGAAGCCAGAAGGGGATTTAGGTATAAATTTAGGGTTAGTTTGTAGGACAACCTTGTCCCTTGTGAATCAAAGAAAGAGTTATTTTACAGTAAATGCCTGCACCTCTCCTACCCTCCTTGCTGATGTAATCGCTAGCAGAAGCACTTTCTTCTACAAGATGAAGTTTAGATGTGCTTTTTGAATTGGCTCCAAGGGAGGCAGTATCAGCTGGCTCAAGACAGTGTTGCTTTCCGATGATATTGGCGGGTGCCATATAGGGGGAAATGCTCTAAAACTTGCTTTTATAACTTGTTTCATGATTCTCCGAAAGAACAGAGGAATTGTAATTGGAGTGATGGAATGGATGGAATTGTAGTGATGAGTATTGCTTTTGGCTAATTTCAACAAAAATGAAAGTATTTGGGCAGGTTGTATACAGAGTGGGGGAAATCCTTCGCTTTTGTACTTGACACAACAATGTTTTCACTTTACATCATATGTTTTCGTGGTGGCTACTGCCCATGCCACAATGTTTCTACATTCCATCGGCAGTTCCAAGCGACTGAAAACTAAGTGGCCAGGTACCATGATATCGACTCAGCAACTTGAGGTTGGGATTGATTATCTCCCCATTGTGTCTGGAAAGGAGCCTGAAGTGTGCAGTTTCAGTGGTATCACTGGATGTGCGAACAGCTGGAGGAGTTCACTGTCCAGGTACTGGCGTGAGCAAGGATCAGGGTGCAGTGATTCACTTTGCCTTCGTCGGAACCTTGCGGACCAGTGATAATGGTGGAAAGGAATATGCATAGACATTGAACTACAGGATCAAAAAAACACTGCCTATTGTTCCTGGTTGCAAAAATCTGCTTTGTAGCAATGGCATTTCTTGTTGGTTCTGGGTGGCCAGTGTGGGGTGAACACCACCTTTGGAAGATGTACTTGACTTGTTCCTCGTAGAGTTCATACTTGTTGCAGTCTGACAGTGTTCAACAAAGCATGTCTACTTGATCGTTTCGAAGCCCTGGCAGAATCTCCCAGGCAATATAGTCTTGTTGAGAAATGACACAGTCCTACAGCTTTTGCACTTCTTCTGAAAGAAGTACGGGAGTTTGAGCTGCCAGTCTTGGGAGCAACTCTTGCAGGCCCACTTGTATGGCCTGAAACTCCAGGACACCCAAACTTCCATGAACGCATCAGTTGTGAGCACCACTCTGTCCAAAGGAGGATAGAAAGAGTGGCATACATTTGAGATTTCTGGAGAATCTCCATGGAATCAGTGCCTGTTTCAGCCGTATTGTAACTTGGACCAGGTTATCCCATGAGCTGCCTGTTTATCTACATTGGTAGTCCAGCTCTTGTTCGAAGGGTCTAATTTGGATCCTGTAAAAGGGTATAAGGCCTATGCAGAATGAGAGCAGACCCAGCAGAGAATTGTACCCCTTGACTGATTGTCTGGTGAAGTCCTTTACTATGACTTGGAACTTTGTTGCTCTGTCCTGTGAGTGAAAAGCCACTATTAACTGCGTATCTAGTTTCGCTCCCAGGAACTGAAATGTCAGATGTGGTTTCATAATGGATTTGTCATTGCTTAGTGTCAGCCCAAACCTGTGGAACAGACTGGTGCAGGTGTACGTTGAAGTTTTTGCCTCTTCCCTTAATGGAGCCTTGACGAGTCGGACGTCCAAGTACGGGTACACTTGGTAACCCTGTTGTCTGAGAAAGGCAGCAACAGGCACTAGGCATTTGGTAAATGCTGATCTGAGGCCAAAAGGAGGAGCCTTGAAGAACAAGTTATTTACCTTCAGTAACAATACATCTTTAAGAGACATATATTAGTTTTAGATTTCTTACATTAGAATTACCACCAAGGCGTCATACTGGATCCGAAGAATTTTTTCTTTAACAGTGTCTCTGTGAGTCAGTAGGTGGTGTAGTTCTACTCAACGTTCATCGCTGGAGTCGTGATTGCCGGAATTGCATCGCAGTATCTACTTGGACGCCGCCGCTGTGCGCTGACGTCAGTTTTTTACATGACATTTCACGCCATAAGCGCAGAGCCATGCAAGACAATGACCACTGGTGCACAAAACTAGGGCCCTGAAAAGGAGTTCCTTACTTTAAAAGTCAGTTCCCAGAACGGGGAAGATGGGTGTGGCAGTAAGGAATCTATTACTTCTATAAGTCTCATACAGATATATTGTTACTGGTAAGTAACTTGTTCATCTGAAAGAGACTATTAGTTATAGATTCCCTACCTTAGAATAGATACCTGAGCAATACCAATACCAAACGTGGGCCTGCAAACCAAGTTCACACCAGAAAGTCCTGGAGAACTGAACGGCCAAAGAAGCTGTCTCTTCGGAGCTGACTAGCGAGGAAATAATGCTTAGTGAACATGTGCAGAGATGCCCCGGTGGCTGCCTGGCATATGTCACTGAGGGAAACTCCACGTCCCAAAGCAGTAGTGGCTGCCGTCAACCTGGTGCAATGGGTGTGCAGCCCTATTGGAGGCTACTTTTTCGCCAAGGAATAACAGATTTTAATGCAAAGAACGACCCATCGAGAGTTGGTTCATTTTTTTGCACAGCCCGACCTTTCTTGGCGCACACATAGCCAACAAAGAGTTGATCATCCACCCGGAAATGTTTTGTGCGATCCAAATAAAATGATAGCGCACGTTTTGGATCCAGACGGTGGAGCCTCTCCTCCTCCTTAGAAGGATGTGGGGGCAGGAAGAAGATGGGCAAGTGATAGTCTGTCCTATGTGGAAAGAGGTAACCACTTTGAAAAGAAAAGAAGGTCCAGTTATCCTTGTCGTGATAAACAGCAAGAAAAGGAGGATTAGAAGAAAAGGAGGATTAGAAGAAAGAGCCTGAAGCTCACCCAGCCTGCGAGGAGAGGTGATGGCCACCAGAAAAGCAGTCTTTAAGAGTCTGAGAGGACATTTATGCAGTGGCTAGAAAGAAGCCCACACAAGGGAAGTTAAGACCAGATTCTAAAGTCCCACTGGGGCATTACGAAAGGAATAGGAGGAAAGAGGTGAGTAATGCCCTTAAGAAATCTATTTACAATAGAGGACTTGAACAGAGAAAGCTGATCAGAAAGGCGAAGAAAGGCTGAAATAGCAGAAAGATAGCCTTTTATGGTTGTCCAGAGTAGAGCCCTGCTGGGCCAAAGAAAGAATGTAGGAAAGAACCTCTGAAAGAGGGGCAGAAAAGGATCCACAGAGTTTGCTGCGCCCCATTCCACAAATTTGTTTCATCTATAGGCGTATACTGTTTTAGTGAAGGGAAGAATGGCTGCCATGATGACATTACAG
The DNA here is from genome assembly GCF_964263255.1 of Lissotriton vulgaris. NCBI lineage: Eukaryota > Metazoa > Chordata > Amphibia > Caudata > Salamandridae > Lissotriton > Lissotriton vulgaris. The sequence continues at coordinate 617 of NW_028247005.1, read as the reverse complement.
ACTTCGAGAGGAAGGCTGAAAGCTGTCAACTGTCGTCGCACGATCTCCACGCAAGAAGGTGGAGGCTGGACAGGTTCGGCTCGAGGACCGTCATCTGTTGCTGCAACAGAAGATCCTCCCGAAGAGGCAGTCTGATCGGAGGATCGATGGCCATGTTCAAGAGCTCGGGAGACCAGACTTTTCATCCCCAATCCGGAGCCACAAGAATGATTTAGGCTTAGTTGCGCTTGGTCTTCTTCAGCACTCTGGGCAGAAGTGGTATAGGCGGAAAGGCGCATAGAAGACTGCAATTCCACTCGCGACAAAAAGCGTCGCAGAGCTAGTGCCGCCTTGGAAATTCCAACATGCACAACTGCTGAAAGAGACCTTGCACCACTTCAGAGTGAACACGCGATTTGTGATCCATCATGCACCGGCGGGTGAGTTCGTCCACCCTGGCGTTCAGAGAACCTGGCAGGTATTGAACCACCAGGGACGTGCCCTGATATTCCAGCCACGTCCAGAGGCGGAGATCCTCTTGGCATAGGGTCCACGACCCCACCCTTTTTGTTGCAGTACCACGTGGCGGTGTTGTTGTCCGTGAACACCTTTACTACTCTTTCCTTGACAGAAGGAAG
>NW_028247004.1:0-76781 GCF_964263255.1 Lissotriton vulgaris | reverse complement strand
GTGGGATTCCGATACCTCTGAGTTTATGTGACGCTGGACCCGCGGTTGCGATATGTAAACTACTTAGACCCCCGCTGAAGTGGCTCAGGAGGGACGTGGTGAGATGGAAAGCACTACCGCTCTCTCCCTTGGGTAGGGCGGTGCTCTTAAAGATGATGGCCCTCTCCCGATTCCTGTATGTGCTTCAGAACGCAATGGACCCGGTGCCGGCGTCCTATTTTAGGGAAATTGAGGCCCTTCAACAACAGCTTCTTTGGGAGAGCAAACCGCGCATTGCCTTCTCTAAACTCTCCCTTCCCTGGTATGATGGTGGAATTGGCTTGCCAGATCTGCGGAAGTACTATTGGGCCTCCCAACTGGCGGCGGTGAACCACGCTGGTTATGGGTCTTCCGGTGACCCCGGTCTGCTATTGACCGTTGGCTGGTGCCAGAGAGCGACTTCAAAGGAGCGTTATATGCCAGGGTTGGCCGATTGCCCCTTGTCGGACCTTCGGCTCATTCAGTACGTGTCTGGCACGCAGCTAATCGACAACTTAATTGGGATAGGAAACTCACACTGGCCACACCAATATGGAGCTCGGAGAAGCTGGGCAGATTGTGGAAAACAAAGGGATTTGATAAATGGGATCTCATCTGGATTACGCACATCAGGGATGTCTGGGGCTAGGAGGCTAGGACACAATTCTTACATTCGGTGCCCCTCAGGGAAAATACCATCTATGGGAGAGTAAGCATTATCGCTACCTCCAGGTTCGGCACGCACTGTTTATTCATGTCCCCAGAGGCACTACACTCCCAAAAGCCTCCCCTCTGGAGGATCGAGTGTTAGACGGTCATCTCCCAGAAAAGACACGGAAAAGACAATTTCATTAATATATAACAAAACTCATCAATAACATGGAAGACCCGCTGGTAATTATTAGGGCACAATGGGGCACTGATGGCTTGGAATTAGATGATGAGGACTGGAGGGAGGCAGTCTCCTCACCAAAGGTAGTGGCTATTCAGATGAGACTCCGACTAGTCCAGTTAAAGATCCTACATAGGTCATACGTCACGGGGCCCCAGTTGGTGCACATGGGTCGGGCGGAGGGTGGGGAGTGTCGGAGGGGGTGTGGGGAGCTTGGAACCTTCATGCATATATTGTGGCACTGTGCAGCGATACAGGACTATTGGAGTAAAATTCATGGCAAGATGCTAGAAGTGTTGGGGGTGGAGATGACACTGGAGCCACGAAGATGTGTTTTAAATGTCTGGGAACCCACGAATCTGAGTGTGAATGAGAGACAGTGGGCGACCCTGGCGTGTATGATTGCCAAGTGTAACATTGCCCAGTTGTGGTGTGCTGGTCAAACACCCCGGGTCGAGATGTGGGTGGAGGGCCTGGATTGGTGCATGTACAGGGAGAGGTCGGTCTACGTTGCTAGGGGCTGTCCCGCGAAGTGGGGGAAGGTTTGGGGAGCCTGAAATAGGTATTGTGGTGATATTTGCGCTCCTCCAGTTGTTCGGGACGTAGCGGTAGCACAGGAGTCCCCGTGAACCCCAAAAGTTATTCTGTATGCATTATTCTGTGGTATGGAAAAGTATATAAGACAAATGTGAAGCGATGTATGTCACCTGATGTTTTCGTTTGTGGTTTCGTTAATAAAAAGATTTTTTTTTTTAACTGAAGACATTCTGCAATGGTAAAAGGTTTTGCAACTGGCTGCATAGCATCTATAGCGCCCCAGTACCTTGGTCAGGGTTAATGGCTTATCTTCGCCTCCATTCTTCATCCAGCAGGGTACATGCCAGTGCTGTCCTTCATCCCCATTTCTGTTTGCTCTATACATGGAGTCTCTGGCGCAATAGTTGAGGTACAATCTGGCCATCACAGGGATTCACTTTATGTGGCGACCAACATCTGATTAGCTTTTATGCTGAAAATGTAATTTTATCCATCAGAGCCCATTTCCTCCCTTCTGGCCCTAGTCACTGAATTTCAGGCCTTCGGATGGTGTCTCTGCCAAATACTTTAGCCACTAGCAATGCATCATTTGCCACTCAAATGTGCAAAGACCTGTCAACTTGGATCCGTCTTCACATCTCATGGTTAGGACGAATCATGGCTGTTAAGATGACTATTCTCCCACGCATATTATATCTAGTTCAAACTTTATCCCTGTTCCCACCACAATTACTATCCACTCCCTTCAATTGGACATCTATAAATGTATCTGGGATGGGAAGAAACCCCTCCTTCACAAACACTGTGGGCCCGATTCACAGAACTAACTTACGACAAAATCCTAAACTTACTACTCATGGTATTCACAGAATGCACTTACGACTGTCCTAAGTTTACGCCTGCACTCTGGCTGGAATTTCCGCACCCGGAATGTAAGCTCCGCACCCGGAGTGTAAGCTCCACACCCGGAGCAGAATTTCCACCATCGGGCCGGAATCTCCGCTTCCGGGCTGGAATACCCACAATCTGGTGTTAATTGCCTATATCTGAGGCATTGTGGGTATTCCTGCCTGAGAGTGGAGATTCTGGACCGATGGTGGAAATTCCGCTCCGGGTGTGGTGCTTACACTCCGGGTGCGGAAATTCCAGCCGGACTGCGGACGTAAACGTAGGACAGTCATAAGTGCATTCTGTGAATACCATGAGTAGTAAGTTTAGGATTTTGTCATAAGTTAGTTCTGTGAATCGGGCCCTGTATGTATTGCTCGGCATGAGACAGAGGTCTGGCAGTGCCCCAGCTACTCCGCTATTACCAATCCACCAGTGGAGTGGAACCACTACCTCCAAGAAGCATTGGTCCTTCATGGATTAGACCGTTGAGGGTACTAATATATGGAAGGAAGTTTGGCTTTCCAGTAAACACAGAGCCTGGAGCCTCAACTCCTCCATGGTAACAAGTGCTACGTTCAAAGTTTGAAAATCTGTGGTGGTTAGAGCAGGCCTGACCACCTTCCCTTCTACGATGATGCAGTCTTTGCTAATCCCGATTTTACTCCTGGAATGCGTACGGAGCAGTTCCGACACTGGTTAGACAGGGGCTGTATATGTTTGGGATGCGTTTATGACACACACAGGCTCATCCCTTTTGATCAACTCCAATCTGATTACTCCTTAATTGACTCAGACCACGTCTCATAGCGAAAACTATGACATTGGGTAACAGGTTCTGAGAAGCCACAGGGTGTGGGAAGGCCGATGACCCCCTTTAAGAAAGGGCTGCTTCTTAAGGTGGATGACGGATGTTTCATAATAGAATGTTATGCCTTATTGGGAGGTGGGATGCCCCAGATAAAATCAAGGTGGCAGTTTAGATGGGAGACCGAGTTAGGAAGATCTCTCTACTGAGGAATGGGATGACATATTTTATAGGGTATATCACACATCAAATACCATGGCCAGTACTGAAAGTTGAGAGAGGAAGATTTTACTGTATAAATAACCTTAGCTAGCATGAACCCCTATGTAGGCCCTTCTGTGTAAAATTATATGCCTTGGTTAGATTGGCCAGAGTGCTGCCATTTTCTGTTAAGAAAGCAGAAAGCAGGTCTGATCAAGACTTCACCCAGCCCCACTGTCTGCAAGGCTTCTCCTCCTGTTTTAGAGCCTCCACCTAGCTTGTGTGCTAAAGTTCAACTTCCACCATATTCTCTCAACACACAGAGGGCCACATCCTCAAACTGTGTATAGCAAAAGGAGAACTTCGCCCTCCAGCTATGACAAGCTGGAGTAAGGGATGTGGCAACGTGTATGTACTGATTAGTACATACAAATAAATGTCATCCCTTTTTGCAGTAAAAACGCGTTTTCGTTAACCAAAGCAGATTTACGATAAACTTCAAGTAAACAAGGCATGACCTTTGGTCTAGCAATACGTGCCACAGTTACGAGAAGGGATACATTTTCTATGTATGGATGGGAAAAGTACAAAGTAGGCCGTAAATGACGCAAATAGGGTACGTGGCTTGAGGTGGCCTGAGATGACGTTACTTTAGCCCTCTCACCTCCTTAAAGAATATAAAAAAGGGGTCCGCAGGAATATCTTTGGGCAACTCCTGGTCTGTTGTAGGCATCAGGTTGGCGAGTTGTCTTCAAGAGCTCTTGATCAATTGATTTAATGTGTGTATATATATATATATATATATATATATATATATATATATATATATATATATATATTCTGCAAGAGCTCGCCTCCGTCTCTACATGAGAACAGCAGCCACACACCAGCAAAGACGAGGTAGACCCAGTTTTCGTGCTTTTTTCTTTTATTAGCTTAAGAGTGCAACCATGTCAGCCACGACGCGTTTCGGCAGATCCCTGCCTTGATCATATATATATATATATTAGCTGTATTGTATTTTCTTGTGTTTTGCCATGTCCACTTTTAACATTGCTATTTCCTTATTACATTTGAAGTGTTTAACTTGTAATTGCAGGATTTCTCACTTATAGGCAGATGTGAGTATTCCCAGATAAAATATACTTTGCTTTCTAAATGCATTTCTGCCACAAATGATAAATGTGTCTTTAAGGTTTTAGACTTTCTTTCCAGAAGTTTTAGAAGCTTGTATACAGTAAATACAATTTCAGTAAATGACATCTAATCCACGTGCTACCTGAGAATGCGGAGCACTGGACACAAACTGTGATTTTTATGCCTTTATATTGAAGTTGCATCTTCTCAATAAAACTGTTAACCTTTCAGCTTCAGTTTCCACGGCTCACATATCTGTTTTCTCTATTTTTAGAGCAAGCGTTCCTGCACACCCCAGTACAAATTAAGCCGCTCTTTTGTCCCTTGCTCACTTTCATGACTTTCAAAGATATGGTGGGGGTCTCAAAAGTAATTCATGACCTTTCCCAACCTCTTCCCTTAGAACTAACTACTATTTCCAACAAAAAATTGCCATCCCCTCCCAGATTGGCTTCTAATCCTATCTCTACTGTCTCTAATGTTGTAACGGGTGGATGCCATGTTGTTAAGAGGGAGTTACTTAGGCCAGGTCATCTAGGGGTGACTACTAATAATCCTTTGGATACGGGTTTGTCAGTTCTTAACCCATTGGCTAGGTCATTTTCCGGCTTGACGGTAGGTGCAGAGGATACAAACAGAACCACTGACTTCAGGAAAGAGGAAAACATAAATACATTTATCCTTGATTTCTCTCCTCTGTTCGAGGCTGATTGTATTTTGAATAGAGCTGCTCTTCTTAAATGTTTTCAAGAGTCCGAAAAATTAGAATTAATCCAATCTTCGGATATAGACCTGATATTTATCTGTAAAACTGATGGCAGATTTCTAAAGAGGGCTAAATTCCACTCTAAGCTCATTGTAAATTTGATTCTTCAGTGTTCTGAGAGCTTTCAGAGTAGAGGGATTGATGTCACGCCTTTTTGGGGGAGTGTTTTGAAGGATAGATTATCTAAATCCCCAAGGGGAACATATTCTACTACCCCTCTTTTCCCTACAGCTCTGGGTAGGAAAGAACATTTTGACGCTTACAATGATTTAAAAATCTTCTTTTCTAAAAATATTCGTTGCGTATCTGAAATTAATGCTCCTCTTCTTTCTGTGCGTAATAGAAATGAAGATGAGAGCTCCAGTTGGAATTGGCTACCGGGTGTTCTTGCGAAGAAACCCACAATGAGTCAAGAAAGGCGATCTGATTTTTAGCAGCAATTTAAAAATCCTGCCCTGGAATGCAGCTGGCCTAAAGAATAACTCTGAAAAAATCGAGTTCCTTCTATCTTCTGGGGCCAGTGTGATTTGTCTCAAAGAGACTTGGCGCACTGAAAATCTTATTGTGGGAAGTGATTACATCATTTTGGAGGGTAAAGCCTCCGCTTCTTTAAGAGGCCATGCAAGAGGGGGGTATTGCCTGTTGTTTAGCAAACCGGATAAAATGGAATTTTTCGCATTTTTGGGATCCCAGTAACCTGTTTCAGGCCGTAACATTATTTTGTCTTGATAATGTGGAAATTCCTTCTCCGCTGGTCTTGATTAATGTGTACATTCCTCCCGATGAGTATTATAATCCAATTTTGAAGAAAGTTTTTTCCTATGCTAAGAAAGTGCGTGAGAATACTCCATCTGCTCATATAATCTTGGTTGGAGATCTCAATTGTAAAATTTCCAACTCAAGTTTGTCTTTATTTAGAAATAAATATATGGAAGAATCTCTGCACATTCCCCAAGCTGTTTTGCCTGGGAACATTAAAACCAATAAAAGAGGGAAAATTATTTTGGAAGAGGTATTCAAGTTGGATGGGATCGTGGTCAATGGAAGACTTCCTTCTGATTCCCCGGCAAATTTCACACATGAATCATTCCAGGGAGAATCAATATTGGATTATGTTATAGCAGATAATTCTACCTTTATTTTATTGAATGATCTGGTGATTTCTAAAACGTGTCTCAGCGACCATTCTACCTTGGCCATCTCTTTAAACATTCTACCTCCCATGTCTTACCGTTGGTCGCTAAATGGGGACTTGGTCAGTTTTGGTAGCTCATCAGGGAGATGTCATTGGTATATAAAGGCCCTTAGTGGGCTGGAGAGCATTCTTGATGAAGTTATCTCTGATTTGGTCAACTGGGATGGTGCTGAAATTGTACATTTTTCAGATCTATTGGTGAAAGTGACTTCTTTAGCTAGACAACCCAAAAGAGATAGGCTCCCGACCCCACCTCTTAGTTCCCTTCGTTTGTTGAATAAAGAAATAAATAAATTGGTAAGTGACCAATATTTGAATATTCTTCCTGAAAGATCTCGATGTATAGCCCTATTAAAAAGAAGAAGGAAAAGGTTAAAATTCAGATTACGTAAAGATAGGGAGGACAAACTTTGGATACAACTGAGGGAGGCAACTTTTCATGGCCAAGCAAGAACGTTCTGGTCTTTAATAGGTAGGGGTTGTGGTGCAAGGTCGATTCCCACACCCATACCTATTGAGGAACGTATCTGGGTTGACCATATAAAAAACTTTTATGCAAGTAATGGCGTTTCTTTTCCCGTTGGAAGTTTCAAGGTGGTTCCTTGGGCCATAGAGGAATCTCCGTCTGAAAAGTCTATAGAACAGGCAATAATGGAAATGCGTTCATCTGGAGCTATGGGTCCAGACGAGCTGCCTATTTCTGCCTTAAAGCAGAGTAGTTTAAAATGGAGTAAAATACTCTTTCCTGTATTTGCCTACTGCTTTTTAAACAGGTCGGTCCTTCCTTTGTGGAAAGGGAGTATTTTGGTCCCCCTTTTCAAGAAGGGTGATCGACTTTCCCCTCAAAACTACCGCCAGATTGCTCTCCTGGATGCCATCGGCAAAGTTTTTGCTAAATGCCTGTTGAAATTATTGACTGAGTGGGTGGATCGGTGTGACATTCTTCCTTTTGAGCAAACGGGTTTCCGTAAAGGCCACGGCACCCTGGATAATCTAACAGCTTTACAAGTGATAATGGATAAATATATTACGGTCCGAGGTGGAAAAGTATATGCAGCCTTCATAGATTTCTCCACAGCTTTCGATAAAGTTGACCGTCCTTTGCTGTGGAGGAAACTATCGGCCTTAGGCATGTCACCTCTACTGTTGGATTTAATACAGGACCTCCATACAGATACCTGGTGCCGAATAATGATGGGAGGGGAAAGTGGTCTGTCACACTCCATCCCCTCTGCCAATGGTCTCAAACAAGGATGTTTACTGGCCCCTTTATTATTCTCCCTTTATATTTATGATCTCCCTCAAGCTCCGTCTCTGAGTAGTGGTATTGCCCCTGTATTGGGAGATAAAGCTATTGCATGTTTAATGTATGCAGACGACATACTGTTATTAGATCTGACACCGAAAGGCTTGAACAATCGTCTGCATGCATTACATGTCTTCGCAGAGTTGCATTTTTTACAGATAAACATCTCCAAAAGCAAGGTTATGTGTTTGACCGGAAAGAAAAGATACTCTCATGGGAATTTCACATGGTCAATAGGCGGCCATAAGTTAGAAATTGTGAAATCCTACATGTTTTTAGGGAAAATAATATGTGGTAATATGAGTAACAAGGCCCATATTGAAAATAACACGCGCAAGGCTCTGATGCAGGGTACGGGCCTAAATGCACTCTATAAAGCCACAGGAAAACTGCATTTTCCCTATTTGCTTGAAGCTTTCCGTGCAAAAATCCCAGCTTCACTACTTTATGGCACCGAACTTATTGATGTGAGTAGCTGGGGATTTCTCCACACTATTGAAGGTAGACTCCTGCGACAACTAACCTCTGTTAATTCTGCCTGCTCTGTAGCCTCTCTTAGGCTTGAGTATGGCATGAGAAGTAGTTGGGTTCAGGGCTTAGCTGGGATAGTAAGATGGATTTTTAACCTAGCTAAATGTGAACCAGCCACATTAAGACACCTTATCCAAAAGGAATTATTAGGTCCTCTAAAGGAGTTTTCCCCAATTGTAAAAAACTTTAGAAAGGCGGTCACATTATTGCAATTGGAGGAATCTACCCTTTTCTCTTTATCCCTTTACCAGTTAAAAGCTTCCTTAAAATTAGCAACGTGGAAGCTAAGTTTTTCGTTGGATAGGGACCAGATAAGGACAAAGAAAGGTGATCTGCCGGTGTTTAATTCCTATAACCTTAAAACTATACAACTCTACGCTACTTGGAATCTCCCCCACGGCATCCGTCGTTTTTGGTTTTTATTAAGGCAAGATATGCTACCTCTGAATAACCTTTTAGCCAAGTGGAATGGCTCCTCTAATAAATGCACCGTGTGTAACATCTCGATCCAAGATCTCACTCACGTCTTATTCATATGTCCCGCTTTGACAAAATCTCGTCGTAAATGGGTGAGACCAATTTGCTTAAAACTTGGAATTTTATCTGCTAGTGCCTTTTCCGACGCTATTCTTAAGCCCCCCAATGAAATGTTTTGTTCCAGAATTTTTAACTTTTTTAAATGCTTTTTAGATCTGTATTAATATGTGTTGTTTTCTTTCTTGTGTACTATTGGATTGTTATTGTGTATGTAAATTTTATGTGGACCTCTCACGAGTTCCAAAACATAAATAAAAACTTACTTACTTACTCACTTTCACGATCATCCCAGCGCAGGCTTCCAAGCCGTTGCGCCCAGCCCCCTGACCTTCCGCGCCGTAATAAATCTCCCTCTATCAAAGTACAAATTGCTTCTTACTGGTATCTCACTCTGATGAGACTCCAGAAGTAGAACGCTGGGTACTCGAAGGATTGTTGGCCCGGCTGTGGAGGCACAGGGGCCCTACTCCATCTCCTATGGCCCTGAATGAAGATCACTTCATACTGGAACCAAGTTTGAGATGAAATTGATTCTGCTTTTAACACTACCATCCTGAAGTTTCCAGCTTACACCCTTCTGGGTGTTTCAGACCCCCTGACTTATCCACTGCACTTTAAAAGGGGGAAGCAAATGCCCCTCACTTTGGGAGCAGTCCAACAAGTTATAATCTCTCTCTGGGGCACAGACAGGACTCCAGACCACATCTCCTGGTTGCAAAAATTGAGGTTTCTCCTGGGGCTGGAGAAGCTCTCATCAGCAACACTCCCAGGTCACACCTCCTACTCAGATAGGCCTCCTTATACGAACTCTTTCTACTGAATTCTGAGAGTTAACCTGCCCAGCCTATTTACGGCTACTACAACTGATTCCAGATGCGGCCCCAACCAAGGCCTACATTAACCCTTGCAGTTACTACACCTGTTATAACCATATCTGCCTAATATTGTGCCCATATAATTGATGGCTTCATCACTATACCGAAGGAGAATTAGGAAGGGGCGGGGGCTTTCTTTACTTTAATGCTGTTTTTTTTAATGCATGAACCAGGCTGCCGGCCGAAGGGTTGCAGGCGAAAGTTGTGTCATAAACTACTCTGGCTGTTTTACATCTGAGCGCAGCCGGCCCCCTGGGGTTGTAGGAGACATGCTGTGTATTAACTTGAGAAGGCGGAATTAATAAACTGAATTGACCCATAAAAGTTGCATTACGCTTATATGTGTAACCAGCACAATGTTTCTTACGTATAGTGCTCAGATTCTTTTGGGTAATATTCATGCTTTTAAAAAACCCTCTCAATAAAAATAAACAAATAATTATAGAAAAGGTCAAGAGTGAATCATTTTGTCAAATCCGCATCACTGCAAGACACCAGGGGGTACTAGTACATTTACTCACATTGGAAGAAACTAAGGAGGTCCATCGACCAGGTGCTCACATTTTATGAGACTAACATGTAGGGTACACATTTTGAGTCCCCATTCAAGGCCTCTAAACATAATACTCAGTTTGAGTCTCCTCATAAACCACCTCCCATTTTTTCCCCAATGGTGGCCATAGAGTCTATCCTTTTGGAACAAGGCTCGTGGAGATATAAGACCTTTGCTTTGTCTTACCCCATTCAGGCAAACTGATTTATTTATTTATTTTCTTCTATTGCATGGGCATAGTCTGACTAGTCATTAGAGACCTTTAGAAGAGTAAATAACTATATACACTGTACGGTTTAGGTAAGTTTACAGTGTTCAAACATCTAGGAATGCAGTCAGTACTTTCAGTAGATCTTCATTTTATTACAAATCAGCGTGATAAAAAAATACACTGCACAAAAGTAGAAAGAATACAGTTGTTGCCAACACGTGATAATGGAGATTGTAATCACTGCTGTAAGTAGAAACCTCTTATTCACAGGTGCCCAGCAAGCTGTCCTGCATTGTCTGTACAAGTAGTGGCAGCTCCTGTCCCACATGAAACCATAAACCTAATGCACACATACTTCAAGGTCTGCAAGCCTCTAAGGCCAGTGGCATCTGACTTCCAACTGACCCTAAAACTCCACTTGTCATCTCCCGGCCAGTATTGTTAATGAAAGAAACAAAATGTCAACGATAAACAGCATGAACATAACATCCTATGTAACCAACTCTGAATTTTATTATCACCAATGTCAACAAATGTCCCAAAAACTGTGGGCTCTAGAAGGCATTACAGAACACATCTCACATAACTGAGTAAATAGGCAGAGGCAGGCCTTATCACAAGGAAGCCAAAACAGTCCTTCTACCACAGTAGGCTGGGAACAGGGAAAGAAAGCTAGCTGTTGCTTTGTATAACACTTGCATTCTGTACGAGTTTGATGCGCTCTGGAGTTTGCATATTGTCACCTCTGTGTGTTGTCCCGGGAGCTTTTCTTGACTAATCCTTCAACACCTATGATGACTGCCACTATTTCTGTTCCTTTGTTCCACATTTTATTTCGGTACTTCGTCCCCCTGTATCTGTGTGCAGGTGTGTATTTTCTGTCATAGCAACTGATGACTATTTGCTATTCCGTTGTAATAAATGTCTTGTCACACTAAATAGATATACAGTTTTCCCTGGATTGCATGTTGACACTTTAGGCTCCCCCTGCAAAAAAATACTTTGCAAGAAAAAGTTGTTTCTGACAATATGGCCTATCTGATCAGCACTTGGGTCACATTTATTGCTTCAGTTACTTCCCAGTGTTGATTTTCAGATGTTGCATGAATAGTCCCTTTGTAATGATGGCTTTGTTACATTCAGTATATTCCTACGGTGTCGCTCCTGAGTAGAGGACAGGTGTCCACTGACTTTCTGTTGTTGCATTAACTTTGCCTTTGTAAAGGATTCCTTGCCACATTGAGTGAAGTGATATGCATTCTCCACTGACATAACTTTTTCCTCTGTGTTGACGTACTGTTATTGTATTACCTGTGCCCTGCCAATAAATGAATTGTCACATTCAGTATATTTACATGGTTTCTCTCCGGGGTGGTTTTTTGATGTTGTGTTCGGTCTTTCTTTTTTGACAAATGCCTGGACATATGTGCTGTGGTATGTGTTCTTTGTGTCATGACTTTCTTCACTGTGTGGACTTTGATGGTACATTAACTGTGCCTTTCTAATAAATGCTTTGTGCATTCAGTATATTCATATAATTTCTCTCCTGTGGGAACTTTCTGCTGTGTTAGCTTACATTTTTACCAATGCTTTGTCACCATAAGTGCAATGACATGGTTTCTCCCGTGTGGACTTTGTTAGTGCATTGGCTGTGCCCTCCTAATAAATGCCTTGTCACTTTCTGTACATTAATACCGTTACTTCAGTAAGAACACTTTGTCACATTCTGTACATTCATACAGATTTTCCCCAGTGGGTACTTTCTGATGTTGTTTTAACTCTCTCTTGCCAATAAATTTCTTGCCACATTCAGTGCCATCTTTAGGGTGGACTTTTGATGTTGCGTTAGCTCTCTATTTCTTATGAATGCATTGTCACATTGAATACATTGATACGGTTTCTCTCCTGTGTGAACATTCTGATGTCATATTAAGTTTTGTTTAGTAATAAATGTATTGCACTCTGTACATTAATATGGTGTTTGCCTCAAGTGTCTTTTTTATGCTGCATTAGCTTAATCTTCCTGTGGAAGATTTCAATACATCCTGTACATAGATAGGAATTATCTTCTTGTGGATTTTCTGATGTCGCTTCAGCTCTCCATTTGTTATAAATGCTTTGTGACATTCTATACATTGGTATGGTTTCTCCCCAGTGTGGATTTTCAGATGATGCTTCAGCCCTACATTTGTTATAAATGCTTTGTCACATTCAGAGCATTCATATGGTCTCTCCCAAATGTGGAGTTTCTGATGACATTTGAGCTCTCCATTTGTTTTAAATGCTTTGTCACATTCAGTGCATTCATATGGTTTCTCCCCAGTGTGGACTTTCTGATGTTGCATTAGGGTTCCATTGGTATTAAATGCCTTGTCGCATTCTGTACATTCATAGGGTTTCTCCCCGGTGTGGACTATCTGATGGCGTATTAATTGTGACTTTCTAATAAATGCCTTCTCACATTCAGTGCAGTTGAATGGTTTCTCTCCAGCGTGGACTTTCTGATGCTGTTTTAGCTCTCCATTTGTTTTAAATGCTTTACCACATTCTGTACATTGATATGGCTTCTCTCCTGTGTGAATTTGTTGATGTATTTTTAAACTTTTCTTTTCGATAAATGCTTTGTCACATTCTGTACATTGATATGGTTTCTCCCCAGTGTGGATTTTCTGATGTCGATTTAGTTCACCATTTCTCATAAATGCTTTGTCACATTCTGTACATTGATATGGTTTCTCCCCAGTGTGGATTATCTGATGTTGCTTTAACGCTCCATTTCTTATAAATGCTTTGGCACATTCTGTACATTGATATGGTTTCTCTCCTGCGTGAACTTTCTGATGTATTTTTAAACTTTGCTTTGTAATATATACCTTGTCACATTCTGTACATTCATATGGTTTCTCCCCAGTGTGGACTTTCTGATGTTGCATTAGGGTTCCATTGGTATTAAATGCCTCGTCGCATTCTGTGCATTCATAGGGTTTCTCCCCGGTGTGGACTATCTGATGGCGCATTAGATGTGACTTTCTAATAAATGCCTTCTCACATTCAGTGCAGTTGAATGGTCTCTCTCCAGCGTGGACTTGCTGATGCTGTTTTAGATTTCTATTTGTTTTAAATGCTTTACCACATTCTGTACATTGATATGGCTTCTCTCCTGTGTGACCTTGTTGATGTATTTTTAAACTTTTCTTTAAACTAAATGCTTTGTCACATTCTGTACATTGATATGGTTTCTCCCCAGTGTGGATTTTCTGATGTCGATTTAGTTCACCATTTCTCATAAATGCTTTGTCACATTCTGTACATTGATATGGTTTCTCCCCAGTGTGGATTATCTGATGTTGCTTTAGCCCTCCATTTCTTATAAATGCTTTGTCACATTCTGTACATTGATATGGTTTCTCCCCAGTGTGTATTTTCTGATGTTGCTTTAGGTCTCCATTTGTTATAAATGCCTTGTCACATTCTGTACATTGATATGGTTTCTCCCCAGTGTGGATTTTCTGATGTTTCTTTAGCACTTCATTTGTTCTAAATGCCTTGGGACATTCTGTACATTTATACTGTTTCTCACCAGTGTGGACCTTTTGATGTAACATTAGTTTTGCCTTTCTAATAAATCCCTTGTGACATTCTGTACATTTATACTGTTTCTCACCAGTGTGGACCTTCTGATGTTCCATTAGTTGTGCCTTTCTAATAAATCCCTTGTCACATTCTGTACATTCATACGGTTTCTCACCAGTGTGGATTTGTTCATGCTGCTTTAGAGTCTTCTTCCTTCCGAACACTTTATTACATTCTGTACATTGATATGGTTTCTGCTCTATGTGGACACTCTGATGCTGCATTAGGTCTTTCATTACAAATAACACTTTTTCACAATCAGTCCTTTGATATGGTTATTTTCCAGTATGGAGTTTCTGATGTCACACTTGCTCTTTCTCTGCCTAATAAATGTGTTGCCACATTTCAGAAATTCACATGGTTTCTCTCTCGTGCATTCTTGTTGATACCAGGTTAGCTCTTTCTTCGTACTGAGCACCTCATCAGTCTTGCTCCAGTATGTCATGTCTTCTATGCATATCATCTGATGCCTAAGAGCCAAGTACAGACCTCATTGGACAGTTTGTGTTTTCTGCTGTAGAAAAAAGACGTTGGCACGGTATTAGCCTTCAAGGGAATAGATTTCGAGGTATACTGTTTTTATATCACTTCCAACACAAATGATGGTTAATGCCTTTACCTTTTTTTGTTTATCACTGAATTTATTTCACCTGTTGGAGTAAGAAAAAGAAACACTCAACAAGCTGAAATGCAGAGTCCATCACAAAATATTTTGCCATTTAATGAGACATTTAATTGTTCATATAGACATGAATTAAAGAGCTGGGCCTATACTTGCAGTGGGCTCAGAATGCCGCTGCGCTTACCAAAAACGAATTTGCCTGAATTGTTCATAGAACCCTGCTATTTATCACGCTGCTGATACCTTTGTAAAACTTTTAAATACTTTGAAATTTTTAACTTTCTGTGTTCTGTGTTTTACCTTGCACTTTTGGCTCACTCCCAGCACCCTGACTTCCTATATTCAGCACTTCCGGCAAGGTTGGGGGTCTAGTGTTTTGAGAATTGACAGCCGCTGCACAGCAGGGCTGAGTGGTGGGTGGGAGGAGTCCTAGGGCATTTAAACAGGATGGAGCAAGCCCGTCTGTGCCTGTCCGCGACCAGCCCGGGCCAGGACCCCTGGTCCCCACCTCCTGTCCTCCATGGAGGAACTCCAGCTACTAAATCAAGGTCCGCAGCCACTTAATGACAATGCATTGGTGGCACTCAGGAGGGAAGGGTTGCTGAGGCCACAATTAGGCAGGAGGAATTTAAAACAGATAACATCTCACCCCAGGCCACATCACTGGCCCACAAAGTCTGGGTTTTGCCACCCTGAACACCTGGTCCCTTCAGAAACATAACTTGGAGGTCCTTTCACTTCTCCAAGATGATACTTTGGATATTTTGGGTATTACCGAGACCTGGCTTGAAGAGTCCTCTATCCCGGACCTGATCGCTGCTATGCCCTTTAACTATGCAGCCCTACACCATAACAGACGGGGTAATTCCAGAGGGAGAGGGGTGTTGCACTTCTTTATAGTAATCTACTATTTGCTGTATTGTACTTTTGTGGTTTGCAAACTAAATCGAAATAAAGTTTTATTGAATTGAATTGAATAGTAATCAACTAAAAACTGAGACCCTTTGTTCAGAAAGCATAGAGGGCGCTGACGTTCTGGGGGCAAAGTTTTGCTCCCAGACTGATTTTTTGATAATCTTGCTAGTGTATCACCCTCCACACACGGCACCAAGGTTCATTGAACTTTTTATGGAATTAGTTCATGGCCTACGTTCACGATACCAGTTCATGGTGGTAATGGGGGATTTTAACCTGCATTGGGAACAAACCCAAAGATAGCCAAGCTAAACAGCTACACAAAGTAATGACCTCTTTAGAATTCCGCCAACTAGTGGATGGGCCCACTCATGAGAAGGGCCACACACTTGACCTCGTCTGGTCATCACGTCTGCTCACTAGCCCTATAGTCATTGACCCCTGTCCCTGGTCCGACGATTATGCAATTCATGGCCGGTTATCACTCTCTAAACAAACAGTCAGTTCACCCATGGACTGGAGAGTATTACGGAGATGGAATAAGATCAAAGAGAGAGGAGATAGGAGTTGGCCTAAGGGCTAGGGCGCTCGACCTCGGAATCTGGGTTCGAGTCTCGGTAACGACGCCAAACATCCTGTGGTTCTGGGCAAATCACTTAATCTCCCAGTGCCTAACAAAAATGAATGTGTGTCCTCATGTAACGTAACTGGTGATATGTAAAGCGCTCTGATACCCGATTCGGATCGGGTCAAGTTTGCGCTATATAAAACTCATTAAAAAAAAACCTGATGATTTGGTCACTATTCTCCATAAGACGTCCACTCCAGGGATAACTACGGTTGACCTTGAGGAAGAAAGCTCTGCCCTGGCGATAAGACTTACGAATGCTATGGATTTAGTAGCTCCAGCTCGCATGGAGAGAATAAGGGATAAAGGGAAAGGGGCCCCTTGGTTTAATAACGCCTTGAGAGAAATGAAACAAATATTCCACCGATGCGAGAGAGCATGGCGGAAGACCGATGACCCAGACACCCGGGCAGACTATCACCGGATGTTTGCTGCGTATAAAAAGGCTATTCTGACTAGGAAAGTAGAATTTCATGAAGCAAAAATTGCGACGGCTGATAATCCACAAAAGGAGATCTTTTGAATCATAAAAGAGCTAAGACAAGAGAAGGAACACTAGCCCTCTTTCAGTCGAGAAGGCTGTAATAAATTCCAGTCCTTTTTCACAATTAAAGTTAATGATCTGGTAAGGGAAATCTCTCTCACCCCCTCGATACCCTGCTCAGTACTGCCTACTTTCCTGCCCCCTATATTTGATAATCCTTTGACCGTGTTCCCCTTCCTGACTACTGAAACCTTGTCTCTCCTAATGGGACGGGTAAAAACAGGTTCGCTGGCTGACCCCTGTCCGCCAAAGATCTTTAAGGTGGCTCCCCCTGGGATTGAAGGCCAGGTTCTTTCACTGCTTAATCAATTCCTGGAAATGGGTCATGTTCCTGCTAACTTTAAGGAGGCCTGTGTCATCCCGCTCCTAAAAAAACGGGGGCTGACACGAAGAATCTTAAAAACTTCGGGCCTATTTCCCAGGTGCCATTTCTTGCTAAAGTGCTTGAACAGCATGTGTTATGCTCCCTTCCACACCACCTAGAGGAAAAGCATCTCTTACAAGCCAATCAGGCAGGATTCAGAGCCCACCACAGTACGGAATTGATCATGCTATCCGTACTGGATGAGCTGAGACGGAGGGCGGATAAGAAAAAGCTCTGTGCCCTGGTTCTGCTGGACTTATCCGTGGCATTTGACACGGTCAATCATGACCAACTTTTGTCGCTGGTTTCCTAGCTGGGAATCCAGGGTACAGCTCTGGCATGGTTAACATCCTTTCTTAGTGGCCAGTCTCAGAGAGTTCAACTATCTAATCACATGTCTGACCCTGGTACACTTATGTGTGGGGTTCCACAGGGTTCAGCACTGTCACCCCTTCTGTTTAATGCCTATCTTCAGCAAACACCTAAAATATTCTTACGTTTATTGTTAAATAGATGACGGCCAATTCCCTGAAAATCAATCCGGACAAGACGAAGATATTGGCTGTCACTACATATTCCAATCCTTGGATCGATCTTTTTTGGGCAACAGGAGCTAGGTACTTATCTGGAGCCGTCTGAGGCCGTTAAGAGTCTGGGAGTCAAAATTGACGCCAAACTCTCCATGACTCAACAGGTGTCAGCTGCGGAAACTTGCTCCTATGCTCACCTTTGCCACTCTCAGACAGGCTGTATCAGCCATGAGATTGTCGCGCTCGGACTACTGCAATTCCCTGTACATCGGCCTCCCATTACAATTGCTGGCCAGATTGCAGGTGATTATGAACAATGCTGCCAGATTAATTTACAGAGTGCCCACACAATCTCATGCCACCCCTCTATTGCGTCAGTTGCACTGGCTTCCAGTCAGGCAACAAACTAAGTTTAAAGGCCTCTGCATTGCACACAAAGCCATTTATGGCCACGCACCGAGATACATCAAAGACCGTTTAGTTAACTACATCCCTAGTAGGGTGCTTCGGTCGACAGAAGCTAACCTACTAGTCTGCCCTCGCTTTAAACTGTCCTCTGTCTGAGGCAGAGCCTTTTCAGCATCTATCCCCCAAATCTGGAACTCTCTGCCAGAGAATGTTCGTAAGGAACAAGCTCTGTTCCCATTTAGGAAGAAGCTGAAGATGATTCTGTTTTTGGAAGCTTGGGGAGCATTTAACTGTTGACATCTCCCTCTGCTTGGATAGGTGCTCTGATTAGCGCTTAGAGACCTGCAGGTGATAAGGTGCTCTATAAATAACAATTACAATTACAAGTGAGCTGAAGAAATTCTAGATTGCACTTTCAAATGTAAAGATGCAATCGTCAGAGTAAGGGCATACGATCCTTCCATGGTCCCCTTTGTTCGAAGACCGTGGACTCAAGGAGTAACCAAGACACCAGAGAAGGTTCCCTCTTCAAGAGAGTGAGACCCTCTCCAACAACACACTGCAATGTTAAATCGTAGCAACAAGATGCCTCCCTTCTTATCCAGGGATTGCTTCCCATTATCACACAGCCTTACAAAAAATACAAGATGATGCCTTTTTCAGTGAATGGACCATGCAACACAGAGCATCACAATAATGGCAGGAAACATAAGTATTTTCTGCAAGGGAGTCCTTTATAGTATCAGAGAGCCTGGGATAGGACCCGGACAGGTACTATGAGCATGTTCCACACAGCGTAACTCCAGAGGTCTGAGGCTCTAACCAGATCTACACAAGGAACAGGAGGGTTAGAACCATTTTAAACACACACTGGCAATGTCAATAAGTCTGACCTTTTAGACGTATAGCCTTTGCCAACGCTGCAAAGCATCAGGGAAAGAAAGAAAATAAAAAGGTGAGAAGATGTGACTACGTTGCATCATTCTGTAGTCATGCAACTTCTTCTCCACATATGTGCGCAAATACAGAAAGACACATGCACTGTTTTCTGTTATAGGTCTGGTGTTAGCCAAGCACTTTTGTTTTGCAAAATGTACATGTATAACATACTTACGTAAAGGGGCTTTCAGCTCTCCACTATAATCACAAAATAGAGAGGTAGAGGAATAGGCCACCGAACGTCCCTCCAAAATATTTAGCACATCGCAAAAAGGTACTGGGCTCACCAAAAAGGAAGCAGGGAGCACAAGGCAAACAGTTCCTTTAATTTCAGGAAGGTGTTCAACAACTGTGCATAATGGTTCACAATGTGCATAACAGGACTTCTGCCAGGCCACGTAGAAAAGCCATTAAACAGACGCTGGCATGAGCGCGCTGCCGGTGCACCACACGCAAGCCCGCTTGCACCTGACCTCGCTCGTCCCGCGCTCAGCGGCAGCCCCCCTGCCCAAACATCTACAGGTAATACAAAAAGGATATTCTACTCCAGTAATCTCCTAAAGTCCCTCAACCCCAACAAGGCGGACCATAAATGCCACATTTTTCAACCAGAACACAGGAATACTCAGAACTTGGCAACCTGCCCTGGCTTCCATAACAAATTACCGGAAATAACATCTATCCCAGTGTCTGCTCTTAATGTTGGACAGAAAAGAACAGGGACTGCTTGGAGCTGCGTCCTCATCAATATGAGGTCACTGGTCAAGCATAGTACTGTATGTGCCTCCTTTTTGGTGGAAAAGGGAATTACGATTGCCTTCGTCACTGAAACCTGGACTGACGATGCTTCAGGTCCTGACCTAGTAAAAGCTACGCCACCAGACTATCTCTGTTACTCACTAAATAGAGAACAGAGAAAAGGAGGTGGACTAGCAGATAATCACCACAATACAATTACGTCATCGTTCAACCCACTAGTTAATGAGGAATGCGAAGCCTTAGACTTTCACACACCATGATTCCTTTAGAGGCACCCTTATCTATAGGCCCCCTGGCCCCTGAAGCTGGTGCGTAACTCAAGTAGGCAATATATTAGAAAAAAGCTTAAACAGTCCCTCATACACAATTCTGGGTGACTTCAATTTCCACCTGGAGCTAGTCACGGACCCTGACACCGCCAATTTGATAGACCTGATGAAGGGTGGAAATCTAGAACAACTTGTAATGGACCCACCCATCAAGCAGGCCACACTCTTGATGGCATTTTTTTTAAAACAACCCTCAGCTATCCATTATGAATCTTCACCCTCTAACATGGTCCGATCACACGGCTATACTGTTCAAGCTCATTACACACAACCACTCGGGAAACAAACCCCCCCAAAAATTTCTGGAAACAAAAGCCTGAAAAAGTATAGATGAGGAGGAGCTACTTAGACTGCTCTCGGCAACGAATAACCAGCTCCTAACAGATCTGGATCAAGCAACCAAATCCTACTCAAATTGGTTAGAGGAGGCAGGGAATAAGCTAGCCTCCAAAACTCGGGTACGCATCTGCAGGCAACGGCCGTCCTCACCCTGGTATTCACAGGAGCTCAGGGACCAAAAACTAGTTTGCAAACACAAGGAAAGAAGCTGGAGGAAAGAGTATAAAGAGGAAGATAAAAAGGAATACAAGCGGAGCATGGCTGAATACAAACAAATGCTACAAAGCACTAAACAAAACTACTTTACGGAAAAAAATTCAGGAGGCCAAAATCTCACCCAACGTGTTGTTTAAAACAGTTAATACCCTAGCCCACCCCAGTTCCCCTCCCATCCCAGTGAGTCAAGACTTATGCAATAAGATAGCTAAATTCTTCTTCGACAAAGTTAATGCCATCTTCCTTACCTTCTCAAACACAAAGCCTCCTGATACACCTACTTACCGGAAAGAATTAACAGATAACATCAAACTTAACAGGTTCAGCCCCCTCTTAGAAGGGGATACCCATAATCTACTTGCCAAGGTGAAGTCAGGCTCCCCGTATGACCCCTGCCCGACAGAGATAGCTAAACTAGCGTCAAAGATAGTGGCTGGTAAACTGACATCTCTCTTCAACTTAATGTACACAGAAGGATACTTCCCAAAAGACTGGAAACAGGCCTCAATATCACCCCAATTGAAGAACCCCAATTTGGATGCTAAAGATCTGAATAATTTTAGACTTATCTCCAGACTACCCCTTTCATCAAAAATAATAGGAAGGAATATGAACACCCAACTCAATCAGTTTCTAAAATCATCCCAGACTCCGAACCCGACCCAATATGGATTCAGAGAGGGCCACAGCACAGAAACGGCGTTCTTGTGGAGAAGTGTGGCTCAGGGGTTAGAAGCAGCAGACCCGTAAGCTGAGATCGGCCCTGGACCAGGGTTCAATTCCCCGCCTCGGTGGGTCTTGGGCTCATAAAAAAAATTCCACGGACTCGATAATTCTCGCTGCAGTGCCTTCTCGACTCACGGGGTCACACTCTGCGACTCTGGGCAATAGCTTGCTTAATCTCCACAACGGACCCTCGCGGCGGGATGCCTGGCTTTCACCTTGTGGATACCCTGCCGGGGTTATCTCACAGGGGAATACCAGGACGGGTTCCCTAAGCAAGCGCTTAGATACCGACCTCGGTCAGTGATTTGCGCTATATAAATACATGTACATTTACATTTACATTTACATTTAAAGTCCACAGAGGAAATAATGACCATTCTGGATCAGGGAGGTAAGGCCGCCCTGATCATGCTGGACCTCTTGGCGGCATTTGACATGGTCCATCACACTCTACTGGTTGGCCGATAAGAAGAAATAGAAGTATAGGGCACGGCCCTTAAACTCCTCAAATTCTTTCTCTCGGAAAGAACCCAAAGGGTCAATCTGGACAAATTTGAGACAGTGGCATTCTCTTTTCCTTGTGGAGTTCCTCAGGGTTCTTCATTGAGTCTGACACTTTTTAACATTTATGTGTCCTCCCTGGCCCCACTTATTGAATCCTTCGGTTTTAGCATAACAACGTACACAGTTGACACCCAACTTGGGGTGGCGATACGACCAGAGCTGCTACAGGACATCACATCCAGCCTCCAAGACTGCATGAATGCAGTAGGAACCTGGACGGCACAAAATTGTTTAAAGCTAATCTCCAGCAAAACGGAGGTTGTGCTCTTCGGCAATAATCCAACCTTCTGGACCCCAGACTGTTGGCCGAACTCACTAGGACAACTGCCCTCCCCAACTAGAAAGGTTAAGAACCCAGGAGTATGGATTGATGATACACTTAGTTTCAAGGACCAGGTGAACTTCGTGGCATCTGACACTTCATACATTAACAGATCATGCAAGAAAATAATGCAGCTACTACCTAAAGACGCACAACAGAAGGTAGTTACAGCTTTGGTAATGTCGAGGTTAGACTATTGCAATAGTCTCTACCTCAAGTTACAAGAAGGAGCAATGAATAAACTACAAATGCTGCAAAATGCAGCGGCCAGATTCCTTACGGGCACTCCAAAATATCCACTGATTAAAACAGATCAAAAAACTTCATTGGCTACCAATTAGGAAGCGAACCCAATTCAAGGCGCTATGTTTGGTCTTCAAGGCCCTCCAGGGAACAGGGCCAGACTTTTTAAAACAACACTTCCGTTGGTACTCACCTAAAAGAGCTCTCCAGTCCTCAGATGCTAAATTAGTGATGTTACCCCGGATGAAAAATGCTAGTTGGGGCAGCAGAAGCTTCATTGCCAATGCTGGTAAAGCATGGAATACCCTCCCAATACATCTGAGACGCATGCCCAATCTGATGGCTTTCAGAAAGGCTTTAGAAACATGGCTTTTCACAGACTAGCCCACGCAATACACTCATTTATGATCTCTCTCGAGTTCTTCACTCCAGCGCCAGGACACCTCCGGGTAGCAGCTGCGCTCTATAAATGTAATTAACATTAACAGTAACATCCTTTATAGAAGAGGAAGCCTCATACACCTAATAGTGTCATGATTCATCATCGGCATCCTCGCCCCAACCTGGTAAGACAATACCACCAGAGCGGACTCAGACAGACCTGAAGACTTGGCGGTAGTAGGGAGCACTTGAAAAAAACTACTGGGCAAAGTGGGATCTGGATACTACACATTCCTTAGGATTGCTCTGCGTGTCACCTTTATTAGTGAGGACTCCAGGTGTATCTTTTTGATGAGCCCCTGTATTTTTTTGTGATGTGCTTTCAGCTCTCCATCCATTGGTCTGTTGTTGTGCCATTCTCATGTTGCTTTCGGCCACTGCAGAATACAGCATGGATCAGTGGGCCCGCCTACTTCAGCCACTGGCTAACTTCACTTTGAGTGACTATAATTCCTCTTTAACAAGGAGGTAGTTACCCTCAGGGCCAATATTTTTGTTTGTACTTAATATTTACGTTAGCGTTTCCTCTGTGTTTAGAGCCTTATGTAACAGCAGGATGCTTTCTACGAGCTCTTCACAGCACAGGACACATTCCAGCTGTATCAGTTCCTGCCTCCTGCTAATGATGTTGTAAATTCCTTTTGGAGCTGCCTTTGTTAATTTGATTGCTTAATTAAAAAAACAGGTCAAATGGCTACTATTGGATGAACTTCACCAGCTATAGCCTCTATGACATTTACTAGACACTTCCGCCACTTGCTTGACAGTCATTTTTACTTTGTGTTTTGAAATGTATTATGTTTTGACTTAGTGCTCTCCTAAAACTTCATGGCCCTGTCTAGTAGGGCTGTTTCCTGTTTGATCATGTGCTGCCTCATCTACCCCTGGCACCCCATTTACTTTTAATGTTTCAGGTTCCTCTTATGTTGCCTTATTGTATTGTACTCGTGCTGTTTCCTCACGTCAACGTTAGTTTCTTTTGTACATCGCTCTGATACCCGTCTGGGTCTTGCTCGCACTTTATAAAACATTTCAAATGATTAAAATAATAATATCAGAGTATAGCTGAAGGTGTCCATTTGAATCTAGTCTTTATAAAGTAATTCACGTTTTAGAATGCACTCAATGAAATGCTTTGAGCAATGCACCCCTGTCTGTATTTTAATTGAGGACTACAGCTATGCTTGTAAACCAAGTTAGTCTGCATGTCCTGCTTGTCTTTCTAGTTTGCTTTCAGTGTTCGTTTGTCCTGCTTATATAGATATTTACCAATTACATTACTATTTAAATCTGCACTGTGCCACCTATCTTTGCAATCCTATCTTCCACTGTGTGTGTGTCGATCCACCCATATACCTGTTTGTCTATATACGCATCAATCTGTCTTTCTATCAAATAGTCTATTTATCTACCGTCCTTCTATCAACCTGTCTGTCCCTCTATCTATGCAACTTATTTCTTTGCAACTTATATCTTTCCAACTCTATCAATCTATTTATTATTTCTTTCCAAATCTATCTTTGCAACTCTATCATTCTATCTATCAATGTGTCTATCTTTTCAAATGTATCTATCTATCTATCAGTATCTGCAAAGTTGTCTCTATCAATCAGTCTAAGAGTTTTTTCTTAGGTGCGTGTGTATCGATCTACCCGTCTATCTACCTGTCAGTCTATGTATGTATCTACCTGTCTATCAACCTATTTATCTACTGCCCCTCTGTCTATCTGCCTGTCCCTCTATCTATGCGACTTCTAGCTTTGCAATTCTATCAATCTGTTTGAATTCTATCTATCTTTTCCAGTGTATCTACATATCTCTATCTGCAAACTAGTCTCCATCAATCTATCTATCCAACCCTGTCCACCTGTCTTTTGCAAGCCTCTCTATTTACCGATCTTTTCAACCTTCTCTATCCATCTGTAATAAATATTTACAAAATATGTTACAAAAAAGCAATAGCAAAGGCAAGAGGCTGGCCGCCAACACCATATCAATTGGCTTTTTTAGATTGGGTGTTAGTTTGACCTTTTGATTTTACCAAATGCATGTGTAAAATATAGGGCCATATCTATCAAAATAGCATTTTGCGATTCTCAAACTGCGATTTTTAGAGAATCGCAATTAAGTGAATCGCAAAATGGAATGTATGTAGGATTTGCAAAATGTTTTGCGAATCCTTCATATTCCTTATTTGTGAATCGCAAAATGAGATTCGCAATTAAGGAATACCTTCCCATTCATTCCGATGGGCTAGAAGGCCTCTAGGAATGAATGGGAAGACATTCTCAATTTGCGATTACCCATTAGAGAATTGCAAATTGAGAATGCAATTTCAAGGTTGCAAGGGTGCTAATAAGGACACCCTGTTGCACCCCTGAAATATGCATGTGTGCACCTTTTGCACACATACATGCCCTAAGGGCATGTTTGTGTGACAGATGGCACTTTAAAAAAAAGTAAGTGTTTTTTAAAGAAAATTGCAAATTACCACCAACTTGAAGTTGGTTGTAATTTGCAATTCCTTACGGCCAAATAGCAACTTTCTGGTGCTTCCAGAATTGCATTTAAGGAATCGCAATTTGCAGTTCCTTAATTGCATTCGTAAAACAGAGAATCGCAAATTTTGAAATTCTCTATTTTGCGATGGGCTTTTGGAATGATACATCCCAAAAGCCTTTTTCAAATTTGCAAACGGGCCGATTCTAAGAGTGTGCCCATTTTCAAACGCGAAAAAGGCTTGATACATATGGCCCGTAGTTACTTATAGTGCCTTTCAGTCAGACTTCATCCATAAGTATGTTGTGTCATTCACATTTTAGTCTTCTTTCATTTACTCAATGATTTTTAGATTGATGAGGCTTCCCCAACAATAAAGTTTTGCAAAAAGCATGACAGAACATATCAAGAATTGCCATAGTCAAAAGGCTTTCTTCATAAACACCCAGTTATATAAGGAGTTATTTTACCTAAAGTTTTTTTATATTTGAATCACAATCTTGCAACAGACATACTACTGGAATTATCTGTCCATTCACCAGTAGTATATAAACACCTTTTGCTTTATAAAGCACAGTTTAGGTAGTAGTGTTCCCATAGGGAAGAGTCCGCATATTTCACTAAGCGACACAGTATTTGTGTACATATGGAAAACAAAACACCATATTTAAGAATCAAACAGAACATTTAATCTGATTTGTATTCTGTCTATTAGGAATACAAATGTAAGCAAAACAGTGTCAATGCGTCGACGTTTCGGTCTCTTGCTGTTCTAAAAGATCCTTGAGACCATCTTCAGGACGATATTGTTGCACATCAAGATTTCCAAAGAAGCAGCAAAAGGAGACTTCTTCCCAATTCTCTTAATATAATGAATATTTGTTCGTACGAATTAAGCATACAGTCATTTGAGAGTGGAACCAGCCTCACTTGGTCCAAACACCCGACTCACAAGACCTGAGCTTCTTTGGAAATCTTGATATGCAACTATACCGTCCTGAAGATGGTCTCAAGGATCTTTTAGACCAGCGAGACACCGAAACGTCGACGCATCGACACCGTTTTGCTTACATTTGTATGCCTAATAGACAGAATACAAATCAGATAAAATGTTCTGTTTGATTCTTAAATATGGTGTTTTGTTTTCCATATGTACATAAAGCAAAAGGTGTTTATATACTACTGGTGAATGAAAGGATAATTCCAGTAAATGAGGTAAATGAAATTTTATATGGCCGGTATGTCCCCTATCGTCCCCTATCGTGTACCCCAACGTTCAATGTCTGCGCATGACATCCATGTATTTTCCCTCTATGGCCGAAATGATGACGCATTTACATTGCGCCCAACGTTAGTATGTCAGTTACCAGGCCCTCCATGAAAGAGACAATTATTCTGTTTTAAGGCCTATGTTGCCAACGTCTTTACATGGTGCACGTTTAAATATCGAGATGCACCCGTTTTGTGACTCCGTAGGGCCAGGACTCGAATTCAGGCCCCAAGCCTTCTGACACTCTGAAAGCTGCAGCCCAGCCTGCATCCCTGACCTCTCACATACTTCCTGCTCAGCCGAGAGGTGCCCAGCCTGGCCTGCCAAGACAGTATTATGCCTACAGTTATCTGCTCTGCTCCACAGAAACACATTCCTGCCTAATGAAAAGGATAAACATATTCCGCCTGCAGAAGATAGGGCCTAGCCATTTCCGTCTCCATTCAAGTGATTTACAGAGCTCGCATCCATAGAAAGCCCACAGCCCCCATGCTATGCACGAAGAAATATAGGCACACACTAGCATTTAGTGATGAGCAGCCTCTGCTCGAGCGACCTTTAAGTCAGATAATACTTCCCCGAACCCACAATATCAGATATTACTAGATGTACAGGTCTCCCTGACACTGAAGGCCTCTCTACTAGCACGAAAGTCACCCCCTCCTGTTTCCCCCAGTTACGCGTCAGTTACACGTCAGGATTAGGTTACGCACACAAGTAGGGTAAAGGTTCCAAATACCCCTATAGATCCCCTCTATGTATCCACCCACTTATGACACACCTATGACTCATCAAGGGAACACCCACATGTACGCCTCTTTACACGCCCATGTGTTCTTATCTCTCTCTCTTGCACTTGCTCCACCTTTCCTATGCCAGCCAATGTATGTTTGAACTATAAATATTGTACTCTGTGAAATAAACTTTAGATGACGACCCTTCCTGAACCTTAGTGGTGATGGAACCCGATTCTCCATTTACTGCAGTAGATGTAATAAAGCCCTTCAGAATCGGACACCACGGACTCTGCCTCTCATTATATGAGTTATCCTTATTAATGTATAGAAATTATGACAGGGTAATTATTTTATTTACCACATTAATCTGGCGCCCGAATAGGGACCGTCCCCTTCCCCACGCGCTGGCGATGTAGGTCCAGCCCCCTACCCTTTCTACAGCCGTGACGGACTTCAAGTGTACACGACAGCGGGACTTCCTGCCTACTCCCTCAGGCCCACGGAGGAGACGGAGACTGTGACCAGGCATCCACACGAGGCGGTGAGGACTGCGGACGATCCCGACCAGAGCCCAAGACAAGAGAGCAAGGTCCGAGGTATCCCGAGGCCCACCTGGTGGTGTGGGTATGACTCGCTACTTGTTTTCAGGCCACTGTTAATAATAAAACATTTCTCGAATCGGGAATAAAAATCACTAGTGTCTTCGTCGTGTTTCTGTTTGCAGGCTGAGATTGCATCCCAATCCTCCTTTTTAGTTGCCAATAATCTTGGCAAGACCTGTACTAACAATCCTGGTAATGCTTTAGTTTTCTCCCCAAGACCTAAACCTGGAGTTCGACCAGTTTCTTCTGTTTCTAATTCAGCCCAATTAATCTTTTTGTCTCCCACCTCCCATTCTTTTTCCTTGAGTTTCTCGTAAATACCGGCAGGCAATAACACTTTCAGTATCTTCATAATGTCGGGATAGGTGTAATCTCCCATTAGTAACATGTCTTTTATTTCACGGTGGAAACCTGCAGGGTCTTTATCATGACTGGGTACTATTTTCTTCATTTCTAACAATTCCATTTTAGTTATAGGCGTGTATACAAACACGCGTTCAAGGGTATCGTCGGCTTTTCTAACTGGATGTACTTCTCGTAAAGGATTCTGTTTGTCTAGGTGATATGGATGCCTGACTGGGGGTGGAACGGAAACAAGATGTGGAGTTAAAAAGGTTCTATACTTGTGACGTTGTTCTAGAATTATTTCAATTAGATCGGTACCTAGACCTTGCCATCTTCTCATGAGTAAGTCCTGCAATAAATTATACAATGGACCTGGGTCGGATGCTTGATTTTCATACTGTATAATGAGGTGTTGGGTCATGTATATACCAGCTAGTCGCTGTTCTTCTGGAGTAAGACTTAAAAATGTTTGCACTACTGAATCATCTTTATATATGCTGTCATCCCCGGCCCACTGTACCGCAGACCGGGCTAGTTCCTGATCACGTAAGGTATTGAGTTCGTGATAACCTACTCTTTCTTTCAGTACTTTATCAGTAATCTGGAATATATGTTCAAGGGAACATCGCTCTGGTATCGGACAAAGGTAACGTTTCTTGTTTTCTAAGCGAATGGGTCTGTCGAAGGGCCTATCAAGAGGGTACTGTCTATGTAGTTTCTCTCTACCTACATATGCTATCATGTCTCCCCCCGCTTCTTGCGAGGTTTCTGCTACATTCTCTGGTACTTCCTCATCTGACGTCTCTTTATCGTCTGACCCAGAATGTCTTTCAGATTCTCGACGGGCATGTATTTCTACTATTTCTTTACGGATCTTTCTAACCATGGCATGTATACTTTTCTCTCTATCATGTTTACCCTCGGCAATATTCTGACTCCATTTTGACAATTGTCCCATTTGTTCTTGTGGAAAGCTGGGCTGATCTTGTTCCCTTATCAGACAGTTAACCAAAAATCGCATTATTAGACCTTGTGTCTCAACTTTCTGACGTGACATAGCTTCACCAACACACTCGGGTTTTTCTCCTGTTCTAATGAAATGATATATATTGTCTAGATGTTCTGGCATTTTTGGTAATAACACCAAATAATCTGTAACACGTCTTAAACGTAGGGATGCTAACATCATGGGTCCTGTTTTACCGGGCACTGTATCATATCTGCAATCTGTAAGCTGTTCTTTCAGCTTTTCGGCTGGGGCGGCTTTAGGCGTACGCTGCATTGCTAAGTCTCTCATTGTCATTCGATGTACTTGTGGCGGGGTGCGATAACCTCCTGTGGCACCTCCTGAGGCGGAGGCTTGAGCATAACCTGGCTGTAGGGTCGGAATCTGTAACCGGGTTGGAACCTGAGCAGCACCAGGCCCAAAGGGATTAAGCGGATGAATACCAGCGGGAACAATAGGGGAAGTGGCAATAGGTGCGGGAAGTGGTGCAGGAGGGGTCTGCTGTTGCGGACCCGGGGGCAGACGATCAACAGGGGGTACAGGTACAGGTGGTACGGTTACATTGGTATATGCGGGAGCTACGTCGTCTAAATAGGAAGAAAGGAAAATGTCTGCTGCGGTTTTGTGACGTAATTTAGTCGGAACCAATGGAGGGGGCAGATCTTTCGGTATTTCCGGGGTCGCCTTGGGCAGGCCCTTGGCCAGGACTGGATACAATCCTGTCATAATGGCATTACTCTGTCTTTCGTGTTGTTCTATTCTGACTCTCTGTCCTTCTTCTAGTAATTCTTTTTCTTTAGCTTTTTCGGAATCCTCTCTGCTTTTCTCTACCTTTCTGAGCGCCTTTTCTGTTCGTCTATGTGATTCTTTACACCATAATTCAATGGCATCTTTCTGTGATTGTCTGGCTTTCTTTTTCCACAACGCTTCCTCTACTCTCATGATGCACTCGGCATCCCATGTCCCTGTAACGAGCCATCTCTGATTCTCTGCTAAGTCCTTCGTGTATTCCACCCACAAGTCGAGAAATAATATGGCATCTAAGCCGTGCTTGTGGTACATAAAATGTCCGGGAGTGTCCCTGGGTGGGATGGGAACTGCTTCTTCAAGTATCCCTTTCCTAGTTCCTATCTGTCGCAATTTTGAAAACAAAGGCATAACTAGTTCGTTCTAGACACAATAAACACAATAAGAAAATGCAAACAATCACTCATACCACGACATTAAAACACATTGAAACATTTCTAAACGAATAAAAATAACTGGATATCTCGATACTAGATGCACTGCTAAACAGTACAGATACACTGCTAAACAGTGCAGACCGGATTTGTGTACCCAAACCCGTCTTGACCGGACACAAATCAATGCACCCGTCTTTTTTTTTTTTTTAAAACCTTTATTTACGAATGCACAATACACAGCGTCTGCCTACAACCCCGCAGGGCCGGCCGCTATGACATAAACAGGCTGAGTGAAAAGTAGATTATGAGACAGCACGTTGCCGAAGCAATCCTTCAAGTCCACATTATCGGTAGAGCAAAGTATCATATAAGTAGGATAAAAAAGGTTTAAGTTTATGTTTTTGTCGAGAAGAACAACAACACACAAACACATGGTATCATAGTGGCAAGGGTCGCTGGGGGTGGGGGGGGCAAAGTGACGCGGTAAAAAGGACTCTGGCAAGGGGGGGGTGAATGCACCCGTCTTGATGCGTCCCCAGCAACGGTACTCACCGGGAAGCACGGAACAGAAGGCCTCGGAAACTCGACTGGACTGGACCGCTACGACGTCACTGCTGCTGCTGCGCACTACGCATGCGCCTCGACACTACTGGTGGGCCTCTCGATACCTCGGACACTGCTCTCTCGGCTGGGCTCTGGTCGGGATCCTCCGCACTCCTCACCGCCTCGTCTGGATGTCGGCCGCAGTCTCTGTCTCCTCCGTAGGCCTGAGGGAGATACAGGAAAACCTGCAGATGCGCATGGGTCCGTCACAGCTGTAGTCGGGGCCAAAGCCTGCGACGCATCACCGGCGCGTGGGGTGGGGGAGGGGTCCCTATTCGGGCGCTATTCCTATGCCATTGTGCAGAATCACAGCTCCCAGTCCCCGTCCTGAAGAGAACCTGTAATAACGCTGGTTCGAAACGCGTCGACACTTCCACCCTGTGGCAAACCTTAAGGGTGCCCCTAGGATAGAATTTTATTAATCACTTTGGATCCTAGTTGTGCAAACCCGCTATAAACAATTAACCACAGGATTGGTTGACAGGCAGGCACTTTATTCCATCTCCTCCGCCTGTCCCATGGTCTCATATTCTTATGGACTGGTCACATATTTGCTTTACACTTGAAAGTTTTTTCACTGTATATAATGACAATTGATGTTGTTCACTGAATTCTGTATTGTTTTGGTGTGTCCTGCTCATTTGTCTTGCTTGATTCATCTTTGTAAGTGTTGTATATTTGTAAAATTTGTATATTTGTAGATAGTGTTATCACTGAATTCACTGTCGTAACAGTTGTTTTGTCTGTGCCCGTGCCTTTGAATTCTCAATAATTTGAGTCTAAAGAAAATAAATTTACTTTGGGATTCTTACCCGGTGGTCACGTGGTATATATTGACTACGTGACAGAAATTTGTTTTTGTTAATTTCCCTGTCCAGCCACCTTGTTCTGTTTTCCCTGTTGTTGAGATCCGGGCTGGGCAGACGTTGGATCCAAAACCTTCACTGTTCTACAGTCTATTGTGTTAGGTCATCCCCTGACAGTACAGGTCCCACATGCAGTTGAAGTTCTCTTGAACCGAACACAGACACAACGCCTGACTATAGCAAGATTGACAGGATATGAACAGACATTATTTCAGCCACACATAGAAATCAGACGATGCAATATACTGAACCCTGCTACACTCTTGCCCTCAAGTACAGTAGACACTGCACCACATGACTGTGTGGAAGTAATTGATACAGTAACGAAACCAAGACAAGACTTGACAGACATTGCATTTCCCGACCCCGACATGACACTTTATGTTGATGGTTCATGTATGAGAACAAGCACAGGAGAGTTAGTGGCCGCATATGCCGTGACCACTGATACTGAAGTCATAGAGACCCACAGAATAGACACACTGTCCGCCCAAGCAGCAGAGCTCATCGCTCTGACACAAGCCTGCATTCGAGCCAAGAATTTGAAAGTAAACATTTATACAGACTCACAGTACGCTTTCGGAGTCGTTCACGACTTCGGCGTGTTATGGCAGGAAAGAGGTTTCCTGACCTCTCACGGGACCAAAATTCAGCATGGTCCCCTCATTCAAGCTCTGTTAGAAGCAATACATTTGCCTTCAGCCATAGCCATTATGAAATGCAAAGCACATACGAAAGTTACAGACACCATTTCCCAGGGTAACGACCTGGCAGATCGAACAGCTAAATTGACAGCTCAGACTCCAACAGACACGACAAAGACAGAAGTACCGTCACTGACGAATAGCATGACAGTCAGAGATCCTTCACAAGATGTACTCGATATACAGACACATGCCACTCCAGACGAGATAAAGAAATGGACTGAACAAGGAGGGGTCCAGACTGACCAGGGTTGGATGACAAAAGGAAAAGATACATGGTTTTTGCCAGACTCTATGGTTCAAGTAATCATAAACACCGCACATAGTCCAGCACACCTAGGAGAAAAAGCTATGCTAGACAGTTTACAGAATATTTGGTTTAACAAGCATCTGCGTGCAGCAGCAAAACAGAAAGTATGCACCTGTATGATCTGTTGCCAGTTCAATCCAGGCAAAGGCATTCCGGTGGAACAAGGTGGATTCCATCCCCCTGACCACCCTTTTGAAGTCCTCCAGATGGATTATATCCAGATGGAAAGATGTCGAGGATACAAGTACGTTCTAGTAATTGTATGTGCACTATCTAGATGGACAGAAGCATATCCAGTCCCAGATTACACCGCTGTGACAACTGCCAGGCAGTTGGTTCGAGAGTATTTTCCACGATATGGATTGCCACGTGTCGTGTACTCCGACAATGGTCAGCCATTCTCCTCTGAATTAATGAAACAAGTATCTCTTCTGTTAGGGTACCAGTGGAAGTTCCATTGCGTACGACATCCAGAGGCAGCTGGCCTCGTCGAGAGACACAATCAGACACTTAAGACCAAGTTAGCGAAAGTCTGTGCAGAAAAAGGCATGGATTGGATGGTAGCCTTGCCGGTTGCCCTCTTTTACATGCGTATGGTAGCTCATTCCAGAACAGGACTGTCCCCTTACGAGGTGGTTTTCGGCAGACCGCCAAATATGTGGGGTACTCCGATGCCTAAAAGAATAACCGATGTTGACAGTAATATGCTGACAGATTACCTGGCTTCCTTGATGTCTGCACTACTCTCTTGTCGTTCACAGGTTGCAGCCGCCTTCCCCGACAACACCCAAGTGAAAGAGCACTCCGTCGTTCCTGGAGACACTGTTCTCATTCGCAACTTTGACCGTTCAAGCCCTCTCGAGCCCCGCTGGAAGACGCCCAAGCTGGTATTGCTTACAACGAGGACCGCGGTGAAGGTCGAGGGAAGAAAGGGCTGGCTCCACGCCCAGCACATCAAGAAACTCCATGGAAAACCAGACACTGTAATTAAAAATAAGGACTGCCTTGCAACCAGTGACTCAAAACCCCCTTTGCTAGAGGAAACTCCACAACAGGAGTATAAATCCAAATTACGGTCTAGTAAGTCAGACAGTTTAATTGTTTAAGTCCACCCTGTGGTGAATCGGTTAGACAGATTTCTGACATGTGTAAAATCATAGACCAGAATAGTAGTAGGCAGAGAGATAAGAGAGAGATATACTGCAAGACCCTCCGCAGTCGATGTACAGTAACTCTAATTATTATGTTCCTTGTAAGTATAACGATTATATGTATCAGTTTGACGCTACATGTTTTCTTTCCTCCTATTGCTTCACATATGCATTCTTCTTTTAATGACACTGCAGAGCACACATTTAGTGACTTGCCACCCCACGAATTGTCATACCGACTAGCACTGCGTAACAACACCTTTATTCGAATGTTGCATCATTCTCATCAGGCCAGCAATGTAACGAATTGCTGGGTATGTGGTCGACTCCCACCTTACCAGAAAACGAAGGGAGTTCTGCCTCTTTTTCCTTTCCCGTTCTCGCACAATGGTTCGTGCGGAGCATGGTTTGCTTTAATGTCACTGAGGAAAATTAAATTTTGGCCATGTTGTGTTCCCTAGCGCGTACCCCACCGACTCCATGTACCAGCTTAAAGTGCATGTAACTTCCCTCCTGTGCCAGTTATGAAGACGCAAATACATTTGCGTCCACCGTCAACTTGTCCTCTTTCAGATCCACCATGAATGGATTATATGGTCCGTTCCTAAGTATGCTGTGCCAACGTCTTTTTGTAGTACACTTTTCATGTATTCCTGCTCTATCCAGAGTAGGCCCTGAATTCCTGCCATCTGAACCTCTTTTGTGGCTCCTGACTCTGCCCAGGCTACCTCTCTACTCGTGAA
Organism: Lissotriton vulgaris; assembly: GCF_964263255.1. Classification (NCBI taxonomy): domain Eukaryota; kingdom Metazoa; phylum Chordata; class Amphibia; order Caudata; family Salamandridae; genus Lissotriton; species Lissotriton vulgaris. The sequence continues at coordinate 41,784 of NW_028247004.1, read as the reverse complement.
CTCTGTCCTACTTTCAGCGCGGCCCCTCGCGCTCAGCTCAAGCCTGCTTTCTGCCAAGACTGACTATAACCTTCGAGTTATCTGTTCCGCTCCCCGAGAATACATTCCTGCCTACTAGATCCTGTAAACATCCTCTCCAGCTGCAGAGCCAAAAGGCCGATCTGTCTTAATACAAGTAATTCATAGCCTCCGTTGCCATGCTTCCATGGAAGGCCCCGTGCCCCCACGCTTCACATGTAGACACTCAGGCGCTTATACACGCATCCACAGTTAGCATAGAATAGCTTCTACCCTAGAGACCTTTCCGCCCAGATAGTATAGTTCCTAAACATCAGATATCAGATATGATAGAAGTACAAGTTGATCTGACATGCCAGACTTCTGTCTCTTCCCGTCAGTGTAAATGTCAAGACCCCTGCACCCCGTCAGTCACACGTCATACAGCTGCGCGCGCATCCAAGCTTCCGATTACTGCTGACATTGCAACATTCTGTTAGCACCACCCCTTGGTGCCACCCACTTGCGTCACCTATCAGTGACGTTTCTAGCACACACCTCTAGTTCACGCCTAGTTTACGCCTCTTGATGATGTATTGGTACCACGTGTATACTGTTATCTTGTCTTCTCTCAGCTGTTACGCCTCTCACACTGAAACTTATGATGTAAATCAAGTATATAAGCTATGTAATGTCAATAAACGTGAGCGCGCTCATCTATCCCTTCTGACACCCCTGTGGTGGTCAGAACATGATATCCTGATTCCTTTATGAGGAATAAAACCCTTAGAAACTATAACACCACGGACTCTGTTTTCTTTCCTTCTGATTGAGTTATTATTGATTAAGTACTTACCTGCATAGAAATTAAGAGAGTAAATTAATTATTTACATCATTTTGGCGCCCGAATAGGGACCCCTCCCCCACCTCACGCGCCGGAAGGTGCGTTGCAATCCGTGTCCCCTGCCATCAGTTAGACGGACTACACGTGTACTGGCAGGATTTCCTGCATCCCCCTCTGACACACGGAGGTGACGAAGACTGCGATCAGTGCCCAGACGAGGCGGTGAGGAGTGCGGAGGATCCCGACCAGAGCCCAGCCGAAAGAAGCAAGGTCCGAGGTGTGAAGAGGCCCACCAGTTTTCCGAAGTTTCCCGAAGTTTTCCGAAGTTTTCCGAAGTTCCGAGTCGAGTCCAGTCGAGTTTTCCGAGGCCTTCTGTTTCCGTGCTTCCCGGTGAGTACCATTGCTGGGTCGTATCTAGACGGGTTTGGGTACGCAAGTCCGGTCTGCACTGTTTTTAGGCAGTGTATCTGTACTGTTTAGCAGTATATAAAGTATTCCGAATTTTTGCACTGTTACACCAGTGTATCCGTACCGTTGAGCGGTACATTCAGTGTAGGGGGTAGTTAGCTATGTCTCCAATGTTTTCATGTTTTCATGTGATTAATGTCGTGGTATGAATGTGACTGTTTTATTGTGTATCATTGTATTTCTTGTATCAACTAGCAACTCGTATCAAGGAATAAAGACTAGCGTTCAAGTAATAAGCAAACAAGATGCCGTTCCTCAGCAAGTTAAAACAGATAGGAACTAGGAAAGGGTTACTAGAGGAAGAAATTCCCATCCCCCCTAGGGACACTCCAGGCAATTTTATGTATCAGAAGCACGGCATAGATGCCATATTATATCTAGATTTATGGGCCGATTACACCAAGCACCTAGATGAAAGACACAGATGGCCTGTTACCGGAACGTGGGATGCCGAGTGCATCATGAGGGTAGAAGAAGCATTATGGAAAAAGAAAGCTAGGCAATCTCAGAAGGACGCCATAGAATTTTGGCGTAAGGAATCACGTAAGCGTGCTGACAAAGCACTCCGTAGAGAAGACAGACTTAAGGAATCAGATAAAGAGCGAGAAAACGAATTAGTTACTGAAGGGATCCGAGTAAAAACAGAACAAATAGACCGTGCCCGAAATAATCTTGTAAACGGTATGTACCTCGCAGCAGATGGCCCATCCGAAACTGAATCAGAGATACCGAAAAACTTACCGACACCATTAGTTCCAGCTAAAGTAATGCACAAGACTACTAAAGACATATTCCTGAATTCGTATCTAGAGGATGTAGCGCCAGCTTACACCAATCTGCCTGTTCGTGCCCTGCCTACTGACAGGGATGGGGGTGGCACTGCGCCCCCAGGTCCAGTTCCGCCGGTACCGCAACAGACCTCTCCCGCTCCGCCCGCTCCGCCACCCCCCGTACTTAGGACAGACCTACCGAAACCAGTACTACCTGATCTTACTAAAAGACAGACTCAAGTCCAGATACAGACTCCGCGGAGAGATAATGCCCAAGCATCCGCCCCAGGAGGTACGACAGCGGGTCTACAGACCCCGCCACCGACACACAGATTACATTTAAAGGACACACAGAATCCTTCCCAGTCACCCTATTCAGCCCGGCTAGACGCATTCAAAGATAGGATGTCATTCTGCAGATATGATCCAGTACCCGGAACAGACGATCTGATGGTCTTAGCATCACTACGCTTAAGATCTGCCACCGATAGCTTGTTATGCTATGTAGGAATGCAGGAAGCTCTCGACAGACTATACAAATTCATACAGACGGGGAAAGACCCCGACAGTGTTAAAGCTGCCATGTATAAACAGAAAGTTGACGTTCAAAAACAGATTTTAAGATTCTTCATAAATTGTGTGATAAGAGAACGAGACAGGCCCGGGACAGATCAGAGTGAGTTAGACGCATTAAACAAGTGGGGCCAAAATATAGCAGACGCGAAACATGACAAGCTATCATGTATAGCCACTATGTCCCAGAAAATTAGAAAGGCAGTATTAACTGCACATCAGGAAGAAACAGATAAAACCTCCTCTGGGGAGGAAGATGAAGATGAAACATCAGAAAAATCTACAGATATGATAGCGTATGTAGGTAGGGGAAACTACCTTAGGAAAGGTGTCCGTCCGGAGAGCAAGAGAGTTCTTTTCTCCGCTTTAACAAATCCGAATTCTTCAGAACATCAGTTCCAGGAAACTGATAAAAGGCTTCGAGATCGAGTAGGGTATCATATACTCAATTCTATGGATGAACAGGAACTAGCCCGGTCCGCCGTGTTGTGGGCCGAAAACGCAGACATATATAATGATGACACGTTAGTGCAGACATTCTTGAACCTTTCCCCGGAAGAGCAGAAAATAGCAGGTGTATACATGATTCAGCACCTCCTCATCAAGTTCAGAAACCATCATTCTGATCCAGGTCCCTTACACGAAACATTAGAAGCACTGATTATGGATAGATGGAGAGGTTTTAGTACCAAATTAATACAATTAATTCTAGAACAACGACGTAAGTATAACACTTTCCTGAGCTCTGAATATGTTCCCGCCCCACCTCCAGAAAGAAAAATGTACCACATGCAATGCGGTAGTGGCATTGAAAGTCAGAATCCCTTACGAGAAGTACATCCAGTTATGGGTGCGGACCAAGGTCTGAAACGTGTGTATGTTCACACACCACTGACTAAGTTAGAACTGTTAGAAATGAAGAAATTAGTTCCGTGCCATGATAAAGACCCTGCGGGTTTTCACAGAGAGCTTAAAGACATGTTACTGATGGGAGATTACACGTATGATGATATTATGAAAATGTTGAAAGTACTGTTGCCCACGGGCATTTACGAGAAATTAAAGGAGAAGGATTGGGAAGTGGGAGAATCAAAGATAGCATGGGCGGAAATAGAAGACGAAGAAAGCAAACGAGTCCCAGGGGTAGGCCTTGGGGACAAGACTAAAGCATTACCAGGTTTAATAGTACAGGTTCTGCCAAGATTATTGACAACTAGAAAGGAAGATTGGGACGCAATCTCGTCCTGTAAACAGAAACAAGATGAAGATACTAGTGACTTTTATTCAAGATTCGAGAAATGTTTCATTATCAATAGTGGTCTAAAAACAAGTAGCGAGTCATATCCACACCTTTTTGTAACAAAATTAGTAGAGAACGCCCTACCACTAGTTAAAAATAGAGTGTACAAGGTTGAAAGTACTTGGCAGGCAAATACGCCATCACAGATGTTACAAATGTTACAATATCACCAGAATAGAATTAGGGAAGAACAAGAGCAGGAACAGAAACGTATGAAAGACACGAAAATGAAAATGTTAGTGGCTCAGACAATTCCAGCCGAGGGTCATAGAAAAGGTGGGGCCCAGACAAATCATTCTGCCGCTCCCGTTAAAGGGACATGTAATTATTGCAAACAGCCAGGTCACTACGTACATGAATGTCCAGTCCTGAAACATAACATCGAGACAGGTAAAACTAAAGAAAGACCGCGTCCGCCTAGACATGAACAGGGTCAACAACAGACCTCACAGAACGAACAGCCAATGCAGAATACACAGCCTATGCATGATCAGTCCCATACAGTACAGACAGTAGCAGTACCGCAGCCACAGCATGCTCAGACACAGCCCGCTGCCGCAACACGACAAGTATCACAACAGATGTACCAGTATGCCCAGTCGGCATATCCAGATTATCAGCGTTATACATGAAACAGCCTAGGGAGGGAAAGTGATTTGCCTCTTATTGAAATTCCTGTAGATCAAGAAGGTCCTTATGTACATAGTCACGTATTAGGAAAAGACAGAAAGCCCCAGCATCTATAGTCAAGCACTGAAAAGACAACTAGATTGTATTCAAATGCCAGTTAATACCGCTTTACTACAGTACGTCGATGATCTACTGATCACCGCACGAAGTGAGCCCGAATGTGAACAAGCATCTCTGATAGTTTTGCATTTTCTGGCCGACAAGGGACACAAGGTGTCTCCTTCGAAGCTACAATTCTGTGTTCAGCAAGTTGTGTACTTGGGTCACTTGCTGTCCAAAGTGGGGAGACAGCTCACTCCCGATCGCATTCAGTTAATTGTAAACATGCCCCGACCCCAGACACAAAAAGAAGTGCGGGCCTTCATAGGCCTCACCTCGTACTGCAGACAATGGATTCCTCAATATGCATTTCTAGCTAAACCACTCATCCAGTTAACGACACAGGAGGCAGCAACTTCGACTGTCCTCCCTTGGACTCAGGAACACACACAAGCCTTTGAGGAATTAAAGAAAGCTTTATGCCAAGCACCAGTTTTAGCGACACCATGTTACAGCAAACCGTTTACACTTTTTGTTACAGAACGTGACGGTACAGCGTTGTCTGTCCTCACTCAAGATCAAGCAGGTTCACATAAGCCTTGCGCTTATTTTTCAAGCACATTGGATTCAGTAGCACAGGCACTCCCTGCATGCTTAAAGTCAGTAGCAGCAACAGCGTTAGCAATCAGACAAAGCGATTCAATTGTTTTAGGTCATCAGTTAACAGTACAAGTTCCACATTCTGTAGAGGTTCTGTTAAACAGAACCCAGACTCAACACTTAACTATAGCGCGACTGACAGGTTACGAATTGACATTATTCCAGCCACACATAGAAATCAGACGCTGCAGTATCTTGAATCCAGCAACATTGTTACCTACAGTTATGACAGATCCAGCCCCACATGATTGTATAGAGATTATTAATGCAGTAACAAAGCCCAGACGAGATTTAACAGATGTTCCACTGACAAATCCAGACCTGACACTTTATGTGGATGGTTCATGCATGAGAACAAGTACAGGAGAGTTAGTGGCCGCATATGCTGTGACCACTGAAACTGAAGTTAAAGAAACACATCGTATTGATACACTGTCTGCTCAAGCGGCAGAGCTCATCGCTCTGACCCAAGCCTGTATTCTAGCAAAGAACAGAAATGTTAACATATACACAGATTCCCGTTATGCGTTTGGAGTCGTACACGACTTCGGCATGCTCTGGCAGGAACGAGGTTTCCTGACCTCTCATGGTACCAAAATACAGCATGGTCCTCTCATTCAAGCACTGTTAGAAGCAATACATCTGCCTTCAGCCATTTCAGTCATGAAGTGTAAAGCACATACTAAAGCCACAGATTCTGTTTCCCAGGGTAACGACCTGGCAGATCAGACTGCAAAACATACAGCACTGACTCACACTCAGACAACTGACACGACAAAGATAACAGATCCGACAAACTGCATGACAGTCAGGGATCCCACACTAGATGTTATTGACATTCAGACACATGCTACTGCAGACGAAATAAAGAAATGGACCGAACTAGGAGGGATCCAGACAGATCAAGGTTGGATGACGAAGGGAAAATCTACATGGTTTCTCCCTGACTCTATGGTTCAAGTCATGATAAATACAGCACATAGTCCTGCCCACCTGGGAGAGAAAGCCATGTTAGACAGTTTGCAAAATCTCTGGTACAATAAACACTTACGAGCAGCCGCAAAACAGAAAGTGCGTACTTGCATGATCTGTTGTCAGTTCAATCCAGGTAAAAGCGTCCCTGTAGAGCAAGGTGGATTTCATCCTCCCGATCACCCTTTTGAAGTCCTCCAGATGGATTATATCCAGATGGACCGTTGTCGAGGATTCAAATATGTTCTCGTAGTTGTCTGTGCTCTGTCCCGCTGGACCGAAGCATACCCAGTCCCCGATTACACTGCTCCGACCACTGCCAAACAGTTGGTTCGTGAATTTTTCCCACGGTACGGCTTGCCTCGTGTCGTGTACTCAGATAACGGTCAGCCATTCTCATCTGCCCTAATGAAAGAAGTTTCCTTGTTATTAGGATACCAGTGGAAGTTCCATTGTGTCCGACATCCAGAAGCAGCAGGCCTTGTTGTTATATGTATCAGTTTGACGCTACATGTTTTCTTTCCTCCTATTGCTTCACATATGCATTCTTCTTTTAATGACACTGCAGAGCACACATTTAGTGACTTGCCACCCCACGAATTGTCATACCGACTAGCACTGCGTAACAACACCTTTATTCGAATGTTGCATCATTCTCATCAGGCCAGCAATGTAACGAATTGCTGGGTATGTGGTCGACTCCCACCTTACCAGAAAACGAAGGGAGTTCTGCCTCTTTTTCCTTTCCCGTTCTCGCACAATGGTTCGTGCGGAGCATGGTTTGCTTTAATGTCACCACAAGACAAAAAGGTCACAGATTCCCAGAGCGATTGGGTCTGGGGAGATTTGAATAAGGTCATGAATAAAGCATGTTTTCCAGACACAGATGGTTTTCCCCAGAGAAAAGGAACAGATCTAGAAAACGAAGTGTACGAACAAGGAAATGTTTCCCTTAACTTTATGATTTTAAATACCCAGTCCGAGAAAAGTACAGGTCCACCGTTCATAACAGTCTTACCAGTAAAAGGTGAATTATGCGTCAGAAAGCAAGGATCAGTACATTTAGGACACAGTGATTGTAATACTGTAATCAAGTTCAATGATAAAGGAAAGTCTACTTTCAAAGCTTCCCGCCATTCATATTTCATTTGTGGTCAGACAGCCTATATGCGTCTGCCTTTAGACTGGGGTGGAACATGTTATATTGCATTCTTATTGCCACCAGTCTTTCTAGCCCCATCCCATTATCATCGAGATTCCCGACTAGTACATGTTAGACACAAGAGGGAGACAGATTCCCCAGTTGTTGATCAAACTGAGACAGCTTTAGAGCAATATACAGACTTTAATAAGGGATTCTTTTTCTTCATAGGTCCCATCCAGAACAGTAAATTAATACGCAGGTTAACAAGAACCCTTGAAGCAGTAATAAACGAGACTACATCTGCTCTGGCTAACTTAACAGAAGAGCAGTCAGCTATGAGACTTGTTTTTCTTCAGAACCGCCTTGTTCTTGACGTCATCCTGGCGGATAGGGGTGGAGCTTGTAGAGTGATCGGATCCAGTTGTTGCGTGTTTATTCCTAATAGCGCGCCATCCGTGTATGCAGCAATAACAAGACTCCACAAGATAGCTCACGAGATACATCAGAACCCAGGCACATGGACTTGGTCCGGTTGGCTCTGGAATGTAATATCAGCATGGGGATGGACAGTACTGTCGTTCCTAGGAATGGCATTGCTTGTTCTATTCAGTTGCTGCCTCTGTTTACAATGTGGTCCAGCGATTTGCGGCTTGTGCGCCACTGCCTGTATTCCCCATTCACGTATCCAGAAGAGAAAAGAAGAGCAAATGATGCAGTATGACCATATACGAGGTCTTATGCAAATAGATGTGACTTGAAGGGAACGTAGGGGACAAGGAGGGAATGAGGTAAACAAAATTTTATATGGCCGGTATGTCCCCTATCGTCCCCTATCGTGTACCCCAACGTTCAATGTCTGCGCATGACATCCATGCATTTTCCCTCTATGGCCGAAATGATGACGCATTTACATTTGCGTCCAACGTTAGTATGTCAGTTACCAGGCCCTCCATGAAAGAGACGATTATTCTGTTTTAAGGCCTATGTTGCCAACGTCTTTACATGGTGCACGTTTAAATATCGAGATGCACCCGTTTTGTGACTCCGTAGGGCCAGGACTCGAATTCAGGCCCCAAGCCTTCTGACACTTGAAAGCTGCAGCCAAGCCTGCATCCCTGACCTCTCACATACTTCCTGCTCAGCCGAGAGGTGCCCAGCCTGGCCTGCCAAGACAGTATTATGCCTACAGTTATCTGCTCTGCTCCACAGAAACACATTCCTGCCTAATGAAAAGGATAAACATATTCCGCCTGCAGAAGATAGGGCCTAGCCATTTCCGTCTCCATTCAAGTGATTTACAGAGCTCGCATCCATAGAAAGCCCACAGCCCCCATGCTATGCACGAAGAAATATAGGCACACACTAGCATTTAGTGATGAGCAGCCTCTGCTCGAGCGACCTTTAAGTCAGATAATACTTCCCCGAACCCACAATATCAGATATTACTAGATGTACAGGTCGCCCTGACACTGAAGGCCTCTCTACTAGCACGAAAGTCACCCCCTCCTGTTTCCCCCAGTTACGCGTCAGTTACACGTCAGGATTAGGTTACGCACACAAGTAGGGTAAAGGTTCCAGATACCCCTATAGATCCCCTCCATGTATCCACCCACTTATGACACACCTATGACTCATCAAGGGAACACCCACATGTACGCCTCTTTACACGCCCATGTGTTCTTATCTCTCTCTCTTGCACTTGCTCCACCTTTCCTATGCCAGCCAATGTATGTTTGAACTATAAATATTGTACTCTGTGAAATAAACTTTAGATGACGACCCTTCCTGAACCTTAGTGGTGATGGAACCCGATTCTCCATTTACTGCAGTAGATGTAATAAAGCCCTTCAGAATCGGACACCACGGACTCTGCCTCTCATTATATGAGTTATCCTTATTAATGTATAGAAATCATGACAGGGTAATTATTTTATTTACCACAGTGGAACCAGCCTCACTTGGTCCAAACACCCGACTCACAAGACCTGAGCTTCTTTGGAAATCTTGATATGCAACTATACCGTCCTGAAGATGGTCTCAAGGATCTTTTAGACCAGCGAGACACCGAAACGTCGACGCATTGACACCGTTTTGCTTACATTTGTATGCCTAATACACAGAATACAAATCAGATAAAATGTTCTGTTTGATTCTTAAATATGGTGTTTTGTTTTCCATATGTACATAAAGCAAAAGGTGTTTATATACTACTGGTGAATGAAAGGATAATTCCAGTAGTATGTCTGTTGCCAGATTGTGATTCAAATATAAAAAAAACCTTTAAATAAAATAACTCTTTATATAACTGGGTGTTTATGAAGAAATTCCCTGTATTCAATTGATGTTCACAGGTGTGACAGCATTATAAATAATAAATGATGTTAAATGATTCCTCTAGGGACATTGATATTTTGTTATTGATTATATCCAGTCTTTAGGGGATTATTGGGTTGCCCTTTTGTGTATAAGATAGTCAAAAGGCTGGCAGCCAAAGTCAGATTTGTTGGCCTGGACTGCAGGATTTATACTGCCATCCACCAGAGTGACAATGAAACATGACTTGAGGCCTGGACTGCAGCATTTATACTGCCATCCACCAGAGTGACAATGAAACATGACTTGAGGCCTGGACTGCAGCATTGATACTGCCATCCACCAGAGTGACAATAAAACATGACTTGAGGCTTGGACTGCAGCATTTATACTGCCATCCACCAGAGTGACAATGAAACATGACTTGAGGCTTGGATTGCAGCATTTATACTGCCATCCACCAGAGTGACAATGAAACATGACTTGAGGCTTGGACTGCAGCATATATACTGCCATCCACCAGAGTGACAATGAAACATGACTTGAGGCTTGGACTGCAGCATTTATACTGCCATCCACCAGAGTGACAATGAAACATGACTTGAAGTCTGGACTGCAGCATTGATACTGCCATCCACCAGAGTGGCAATGAAACATGACTTGAGGCTTGGACTGCAGCATTGATACTGCCATCCACCAGAGTGACAATGAAACATGACTTGAGTCTTGGACTGCAGCGTTTATACTGCCATCCACCAGAGTGACAATGAAACATGACTTGAGGCCGGGACTGTAGCATTTATACTGCCATCCACCAGAGTGACAATAAAACATGACTTGAGGCCTGGACTGCAGCATTTATACTGCCATCCACCAGAGTGACAATGAAACATGAATTGAGGCCGGGACTCCAGCATGTATACTGCCATCCACCAGAGTGACAATGAAACATGACTTGAGGCCTGGACTGCAGCATTTATAGCGCCATTCACTAGAGTGATAATGAAACATGACTTGAGGCCTGGACTGCAGCATTTATACTGCCATCCACCAGAGTGACAATGAAATATGACTTGAGGCCGGGACTGCAGCATTTATACTGCCATCCACCAGAGTGACAATGAAACATGACTTGAGGCCTGGACTGCAGCATTTATACTGCCATCCACCAGAGTGACAATGAAACATGACTTGAGGCCTGGACTGCAGCATTTATAGCGCCATTCACCAGAGTGTCAATGAAACATGACTTGAGGCCTGGAATGCAGCATTTATACTTCCATCCACCAGAGTGACAATGAAACATGACTTGAGGCCGGGACTGTAGCATTTATACTGCCATCCACCAGAGTGACAATGAAACATGACTTGAGGCCTGGACTGCAGCATTTATACTGCCATCCACCAGAGTGACAATGAAACATGACTTGAGGCCTGGACTGCAGCGTTTATGTTGCCATCCACCAGAGTGACAATGAAACATGACTTGAGGCCTGGACTGCAGCATTTATACTGCCATCCACCAGAGTGACAATGAAACATGACTTGAGGCCTGGACTGCAGCATTTATACTGCCATCCACCAGAGTGACAATGAAACATGACTTGAGGCTTGGACTACAGCATTTATACTGCCATCCACCAGAGTGACAATGAAACATGATTTGAGGCTTGGACTGCAGCATTTATACTGCCATCTACTAGAGTGAAAATGAAACATGACTTGAGGCTTGGACTGCAGCATTTATACTGCCATCCACCAGAGTGACAATGAAACATGACTTGAGGCCTGGACTACAGCATTTATACTGCCATCCACCAGAGTGACAATGAAACATGACTTGAGGCTTGGACTACAGCATTTATACTGCCATCCACCAGAGTGACAATGAAACACGATTTGAGGCTTGGACTGCAGCATGTATACTGCCATCTACTAGAGTGACAATGAAACATGACTTGAGGCTTGGACTGCAGCATTTATACTGCCATCCACCAGAGTGACAATGAAACATGACTTGAGGCTTGGACTGCAGCATTTATACTGCCATCCGCCAGAGTGACAATGAAACATGACTTGAGGCCTGGACTGCAGCGTTTATAGTGCCATCCACCAGAGTGACAATGAAACATGACTTGAGGCCTGGACTTCAGCATTTATACTGCCATCCACCAGAGTGACAATGAAACATGACTTGAGGCCTGGACTGCAGCATTTATACTGCCATCCACCAGAGTGACAATGAAACATGACTTGAGGCTTGGACTACAGCATTTATACTGCCATCCACCAGAGTGACAATGAAACATGATTTGAGGCCTGGACTGCAGCATTTATACTGCCATCTACTAGAGTGACAATGAAACATGGCTTGAGGCTTGGCCTACAGCATTTATACTGCCATCCACCAGAGTGACAATGAAACATGATTGGAGGCTTGGACTGCAGCATTTATACTGCCATCCACCAGAGTGACAATGAAACATGACTTGAGGCTTGGACTGCAGCATTTATACTGCCATCCACCAGAGTGACAATGAAAGATGACTTGAGGCCTGGACTGCAGCATTAATACTGCCATCCACCAGAGTGACAATGAAACATTACTTGAGGCTTGGACTACAGCGTTTATACTGCCATCCACCAGAGTGACAATGAAACATGACTTGAGGCCTGGACTGCAGCGTTTATACTGCCATCCACCAGAGTGACAATGAAACATGACTTGAGGCCTGGACTGCAGCATTTATACTGCCATCCACCAGAGTGACAATGAAATATGACTTGAGGCTTGGACTGCAACATTTATACTGCCTTCCACCAGAGTGACAATGAAACATGACTTGAGGCCTGGACTGCAGCATTTTTTACTGCCATCCACCAGAGTGACAATGAAGCATGACTTGAGGCCTGGACTGCAACATTTATACTGCCATTCACCAGAGTGACAATGAAACATGACTTGAGGCCTGGACTGCAGGATTTATACTCCCATCCGCCAAAGTGACAATGAAACATGACTTGAGGCTTGGACTACAGCATTTATACTGCCATCCGCCAGAGTGACAATGAAACATGACTTGAGACCTGGACTGCAGCATTTATACTGCCATCCGCCAGAGTGACAATGAAACATGAATTGAGGCCTGGACTGCAGCATTTATACTGCCATCCACCAGAGTGACAATAAAACATGACTTGAGGCCTGGACTGCAGCATTTATTCTGCCATCCACGAGAGTGACAATGAAACATGACTGGAGGACGGGACTGCAGCATTTATACTGCCATCCACCAGAGTGACAATGAAACATGACTTGAGGCCGGGACTGCAGCATTTATACTGCCATCCACCAGAGTGACAATGAAACATGACTTTAGGCCTGGACTGCAGCATTTATACTGCCATCCACCAGAGTAACAATGAAACATGACTTGAGGCCGGGCCTGCAGCATTTATACTGCCATCCACCAGAGTGACAATGAAACATGACAAGGCCTGGACTGCTGCATTTATACTGCCATCCACCAGAGTGACAATGAAACATGACTTGAGGCCTGGACTGCAGCATTTATACTTCCATCCACCAGAGTGACAATGAAACATGACTTGAGGCCTGGACTGCAGCATTTATACTGCCATCCACCAGAGTGACAATAAAACATGGCTTGAGGCCTGGACTGCAGCATTTATACTGCCATCCACGAGAGTGACAATGAAACATGACTTGAGGACGGGACTGCAGCATTTATACTGCCATCCACCAGAGTGACAATGAAACATGACTTGAGGCCTGGACTGCAGCATTTATAGTGCCATTCGCCAGAGTGACTGTAGGAGAGGTCTGCTATACTATGGTCACCCTAAATGTTTGCTTTTTGCTTCACTGGTTTCTGACTTAATGTGGCTGTGGGCCTGCTAATCAGACCCACCGCCTGCTGTTCTCTCTCTAAATTAATACCAATGCACTCTAGGTGCATTACCAACTGGAACTGGTTCACCTTATTGGCCCCTGTAACAGTGTACCCTAGGTACCCAGGGCATAGGTGCTTCCAAGGCCTACCAAGGGCTGCAGCATGTATTATGCCACCCCTGGCCTGGCCTCCATATTTGACACAACTGGCTGATCACTCAGCTGGGGTAAGTCGGTGTAATCACCCCTTACCAAGGTATAGTATGCCTATATCTAACCTAAAATGGACACATATGTTCCTGTCATCCACTCCTATGGAAGGCCTCATCAATCCTGGAGGCAGAGTGCTTGGAAATATGTGAGATGGTGCTCTATCATGAGCTGAGCCTGTCTGCAGCTTTCGGAACCACGTCCTTTAGCTGTTCCTTGATACTGCCATACCATATACTCTTGAGTTCATTATGAACCTTGCGGTTCAATGCTATCTTTGGTTTGGCTTTATCAAAACATGTCGAGTAAGGTGTCATACGAATTGGAATACTACCCCCTCGCCAGTTCTCGCAACGGGGGTAGCATTCCACTCTTCTAGAGGGACACGACATGTACATAACCTGAAACCCGGGTAAAGTTAAACATGAGCCTCAGCATCACAAAATGGATGCTGCCACCACAGACACAAGTCTGACCTCCTGCTGCTGGGAGTCCTTCCAGCGAGGGAGGCTTGGACAAAGGGTTTCCTGCCTTGGGAGGTGGTGCCACCACCCCAGACAGGATTTTGTGTATTGAGTAGGACAGGGCTGAATAGAATGAGACATGCCTAGGACACACAAGGTGTCCCTGTGCATAAAAGTCAAAAGTCAAAATATATGTTTATTATGACCGTAGTCTTTAAACAATGCAATTAGAATAGCACAGAATGGAGTATGACTTATTAATTTTAAAACTTTATCCATATACTAGGTTCGTACACACCATTATCAAAAATACAAAAAGTCAGTAAAATTTACAGTTATCTTAAAACTTAATTTGTCTAATAAAACCTATTCCTATTCTTATTACTCCGTACAATTACAATCTGCTAAAAACTCATACAGTACTACATGTTATTCTGTATCTCTCAGTGCAGTCAGAGACACCTTTAAAAATTTCCCGAGGGCAATTGCGATATCAATGAAGGGGATTTCTGTTAAGAGACTGGCTGCCTGTGATCTTGTTTTTACATCGTATTTTATGAAGACAGGACGCAACAAAAGTTTCCTAAGGTCAAGGAGTGTAAAACAGTCTAACAAGATATGCAGCGGGTCTCCCTTTGTCCTCAAGTAACACTTGCAGTGACCTTCCTTATCTAACATTTTTGCATTCAGGTCTCTGCTTATTAACCATGGGTTGATCCCAATTCTAATTCTGAGGATCTCTTGCCTGTATCCTCGATTGGGTAATCTGTCGAGGTAGGGGAACCAATTATCAAGGGACCATGCATTTAGCATGTGTACCACTGATTTTTTCTTTCTTAAATAGCCTCTATCAAGCATTTTCGAGACTTCTTTCCCTCTTTGCTTCAATTCACCTTTGGTACTAGTGATTTGCAATGAGCTCAGGTCCCAGTCGAGCTCCAGAGTGTTACAGATTCCCTTCACTTTATCCCTACTGGACTTCGCCCATTTTAGCTCGCTTTTCTGGATTTCTTTGCGACACCAGTATGCCACTTTTTTTGTTTCAGGGTCTTCTAATCTCTTCCAGAATCTGATCACTGCCATCTGGGTTAATATCGCCCAAGACTTTGTGCCTATTTCCGTTCTGATGGCTTGAATCATGGCAGATTTAGGAAGTGATAGGAGCCTTTTTATGCAATTTCCCTCTATGACGTCCCAGGATCCCTTACCGCTCAAATAAAGGATCTCTGCGCCATAAAGAACTTGGGGGGGGATCATTGCCTCAAAAGCTCTGAGCATTGGCCGGTGTGACATCTCACCATATTCCCTATTGAACCTTTTAAGTCCGCAAATGGAGGAGAGAGCCTTTGCTTTTTGCGTTTCTAAATGGGTGTTCCAATTTAGTCCCTGTGCATAAGCTAGTTCAAACCGGTGCTGGGGCTCACCAGCCCCAGCCCTGGTGCAAAGCTGGACAAAGGAAAGGGGGTAACGACCCCCCTTCCTGGTCCCACCCAGAGGAGGGACCTAGCAGGTAATCCGGCCCCTAGATTTGGAATAAGAGTGGAGCTGTGTCCCAAGACTTCAGATCATCCTGAACTCGACTTGAAACTAAGAAGAAAACTGGAATTCGACATTCTTATGCACAGAAAACTGAAGAGAATCTCCCTTGTGGCCAAGGAGTGGCCACCCTGTGAATACAGGTACCACCCAGCAACTCGATGTCTGCTTTGCCGCCGCCTCCCGCCGGAGCCCGAGCCCAGAGCCTGACAAGACCTGGATTCTCAGACATTTACAGGCCTGATCCACAGTCCCTGAAAAGAAGAGACCCGTGGAGGCACTGAGAGACGTGGGACCGGCCATCTTGAAAGACCCCTGAGAAGCTGACTGCACAGCACCCGAGGCATCCTCAATACTGTGCTTTGGAGTTTGGGAAGCCCCACCACAGAGCAGCATTTGCACCGAAGATCAGCCCCCCAGCATCTCCACGATCTGCGTGGGGCCCTTTTGCATTTTGCCACTTGACGCGTCATCCCGGTTACTGGCCCGTTGGCTAGTAGCCATCTTGGCGACAAAATCCGAAATCAACACTGCTGGTCTGGTTGCTCCAGACTGGCCATCGCTCCTGTAAAAAGGAGCAGCTCCTCTGACCTTTCTGGTCCGAGTGAGAAGCTTGCATCGTTTCCTGCGTGGCTTGCATTAGCCAAGGCCTGTTTGCTCCGATCAAGAAGCCGACACTGCCATCTGCTAGAACCTTTGTGGGACAGCTCGTGATCGACTCTTGGACATCCTCGACCTCTTCGTGTCCACGTGGCTGCAGAGACCATCTTCACTTCTTCACCTGTTTGCACCCGACATCGCCTGGTTCCACGGTAATCACTGGCTAGTGGCTTTGAACATTGTCCCCTCTGCTTTCAGGTCTTCACCTCTTCAGATCCACCCTTGGATCCACCGGAACTCTCCACGACGACCCACCTGCAGCATCTTCATCTACAGGCTCCATAGACCAGCGCGACGAAACCCGACACACTTTGAGACATATGCACCCGCTTCCTGTGGGGGAGGTAACCCTGGCACTCCGGTGCTCCTGTGTAGCAATACACCTCTAGTGTCTATGTTCCACGTTGCTAGGTTCTAGGTCATCCGGAAGGTTCCCTTTTCAGTAACTTTGTAACTTTTACGCACCAATGATTTTGCATTGGTGCATGCGTGTGCTTTGAGCGCTGCACCCGAGTCCCGCTGGCCTTTCCCGACTTCCTCACTGCTAGACCCGAACAGCTCCAGCGATTCCCCAGGCCCTAGGCCTACTTCCTTTCCGATTAGTGATACTTATACCACTATTTTAGTATATGGTTTGAGTGGCCCCTAGGGCCTATCCATATTGTGCAGCTTTTGAATATTTAAACTGTGTTTTGTTTTAACGCATTTGCTTCTGTGCTCATAAAGAGTATAGGGGATACTTGTGATAAATAAATATATTTATATTTTCAATATATATATGTGTGGTGTCCTTTCATTTGATATTCAAGGGGATTGTATATGGTAAAACAGCTTGCTTCACATGCCTTTACAGAGTTTAGCCCAAGACTGCTTTGTCCATGCTACCTCTAGGATAGCTGGTCTATAAGGTTGACTTACAACCACAATCATCATAAGGGTTGCTTGGAATGGTACAAGGTGATCACTAGAACTAGTGAGCATCATATACCAGGCCAACTTCTCACATTGGTGAGCAGCGGTTGGGATTTGAGCTTGCTGTTGTTTTACCATTACAATCTTTGAAAGTATCATTTGAAAGATCATACAGGTATCTGTTAGGTACATATAAAACAAGACTAGTATACTTAAGTTCTACTGAACTTAGTTGTTGTAGAGGATAGGGAGTAGCACACCCTGACTACAACTACTAGATAGGTATAGTAGGTAAACACCAGTTTAGGTAGATTGCAACACATCCACCCACACTAGAGCAATGTCTGGAGCAGAGGGGTCCACTGGACCTACCCCTGTTGAGAGTGACCCTCCAAGGGCACCATCCAAATTTGCTATGTTAAATTTTAAAGAACTGAGGCAGCTGTGTGCCTTAAGAGGTCTCAAGACGGGTCCAACCCCTACAACAGCCCACCTCAGAGAGCTTTTAGACCAGTCTGAAGCTCTAAATACACCCAATCCTGACCCCACAGGGTCTGGAGATGGAGGCTCCCCCACTGAAGATGATAATACTGATGCCCCTGTCCCAACTGTCCAGATATATGAGGAAAACCAGAACACTGGGGATACTCATACTGAGGAAGAGGAAGAGGAAGAAGAAGATGAAAGTGATTCTGATGATGGGAGACTTAGTCAGGTGGCAGTCAGAAGCCTTAGCCAGGCTAACTTAAGCCTATTTGGGACTGAGTCAGGGTTAAACCCACTCAGACCCCCAAGTTGTCTTAACTAGGAGCAGAGGAGGAGAAGGAATCACTCAGGTGAATCCAACACCTCCCAAGCTTCTAGAGGTTCTCATGGTCACTCCAGAAGGAGGATGACAACCCCTCAGAGGAGGGAACATGAGGCCAAAATGAAAGAGGCTGAGCTTAGGATCCAGAAGCAAGAATTAGAAGTTGCCCTGGCCCAAGAGAAACTTGCTAGAGCAAGACAGCCTAGAGAGTGTGGATTAGGATCCACTGGTGGCAGCATTATCCCTAAGGATAAAAACAGGTCTTTTGATAACAGAAACCTGAGTAAGATTGTGCCCCCCTACACAGCTGGGGATGATATCCACAAATGGATGACTATACTTGAGAGAGCCTGCAGAGTACAGCAGATCCCTCAGGAGCAGTGGGCAGCAATCTTGTGGCTCTCCTTTGAAGGTAGAGGCCGAGACAGACTCCTCACAGTTAGTGATGGGGATTCTAGAAACTACCTGGTCCTGAAGAGTGCTCTGATTGATGGGTTAGGCTTAACCACTGAACAGTACAGGTTAATGTTCAGAGAAACCCAGAAGACACAGACTCAGGACTGGTCTGAATTTGTTGAATGTGCCACTAAGGCTCTGGAGGGCTGGTTGCTGGGAAGTAAGGTTACAGACTATGAAGGATTGTACAATTTACTTATGAGAGAACACATTTTAAATAATTGTCAGAACCAGCAGTTGCATCAACACCTGATTGACTCAAATTTGACCTCTCCCCAAGAATTGGGAAAGAGGGCAGACAAATGGGTTAGAACCAGGGTTAAGCAAAAGAACCAGAACCAGAACCAGGGTGGTGATCAAAAGAAAACAGACCAGAAGGGTCGGGAGCAGAAAGCTAAAGACCAGAAGTCTTAAACAGGGCCCCAAACTAATACAGAGGGTGGGTCCCAAACTTCCAAGAAGAAGAAGAAAGAAGGTCAAAGAAAACCCTGGTGTAGTACATGTAAAAACACCTCTCACTGGACAAGTGAGTGTACAAAGGGTGGAGCCCCCAACACTGCAGCCCCTAAGGCACCTGCCCCCACTAGTACAGTTAGCAGTGTTGGTCCACAAACTAAGGGGGTAGTGGGTATCACCTTGGGAACTGAGGGAGAGTCTGGCCTAGTCAGAACCCCTACACAGGCTGTTCTGATTTGTGAGGGGGACATGGATTTGTCCACTACTGTCAGCCCCAGTAATCTGGGCAAGTACAGGCAGACGCCTTTGATTAATGAAAAAGTGGCTCAAGCTTACAGGGACATATTTGCCAGTGTCACTATGGTGCCACCTAGCTTTGTGGGCCCTGGACAATACATACCAGGTGATAATTACCTGGTGACCAATGCCAGCAATGTCACTACTACACATAGTGTGGCAATTGTTAATTTCTCCTGGGGAGGGGTAACTGGCCTTAAAAGAGTTGTGGTTAGTGCAGATCTCCCAGTTGAATGTTTGTTGGGCAATGACCTGGAGAGCTCTCTATGGTCGGAAGTTGAGTACAGGACTCTTGCCGAGATGTTAGGGATATCATCACATGTCCTTGCTGTGACTGGGTCACAGGCCAGAAATGTGCCTCTCTGAACCTCAGGTCTTGGATCCTGGAACAATGGACCAAGCACCTACCAAGAAGAAGAACAGGAGGGTAAAGGCTGTGCCTTCCCCCTGCCTACAAGTGAGGATCAGCCTTCCCAGGAAGATGATCTTGAGACCCCTGAAGGAACTGTCCCTGAAGAACTTGAACCTGATAAGGTTGAGTTTCGGGGGACAGGGGGACCTTCTAGGGCAGACTTGGGGCAGGCTCAGTTAACCTGTCCTTCTCTTGAACCCCTCAGACAGCAGGCTGCTGCTGAGGCTGCTGGGAATGCTCAAGGTACCCATAAAGTATATTGGGATGATGGGCTCCTTTTTTCAGAGGGTAGAGACCCCAAGCCTGGTACAACCAGGGGGTTGGTTATACCTCTGCAATTTAGGAACTTCCTTCTTACCTTGGCCCATGATATTCCTTTAGCAGGACACCTAGGCCAGAACAAGACTTGTGACAGGCTTGTCCCTCACTTTCACTGGCCTCACATGTCTGACGATACCAAGGAGTTTTGTCGCTCCTGTGTAACCTGCCAAGCCAGTGGCAAAGCAGGTGGTACAACAAAGGACCCCCTGATACCACTACCTGTGGTGGGGGTTCCCTTTGAAAGAGTGGGGATTGATATTATAGGTCCAATGGATCCCCCTACAGCATCTCGGCACAGATTCATACTGGTGGTGGTGGACCATGCCACCAGGTACCCAGAGGCAATTCCCCTTAGGGCCACAACAGCTCCTGTTGTGGCCAGGGCCTTACTTGGAGTTTTCTCCAGAGTGGGGTTTCCTAAGGAGGTAGTATCTGATAGAGATGCCAGCTTCATGTCAGGATACTTAACAGCTATGTGGAAGGAATGTGGTGTCAACTACAAGTTCACCACTCCTTATCATCCACAATGTAATGGGCTTGTTGAAAGATTCAACAAGACCCTAAAGGGTATGATCAAAGGATTACCTGAAAAGCTCAGGCGAAGATGGGATATCCTTCTACCCTGCCTTCTGTTTGCTTACAGAGAGGTCCCACAAAAGGGGGTTGGCTTCAGCCCCTTTGAATTGTTGTTTAGGCACCCTGTAAGAGGACCCCTATGTTTAGTGAGGGAAGGATGGGAGTTACCTCTCAGAAATCCCAAGCAAGATATAGTGGACTATGTACTTGGTCTCCGCTCCAGGATGGCTGAGTATATGGAGAAGGCATCCAAAAACCTTGAGGCCAGCCAAGAATTACAGAAAGCGTGGCATGCCCAAAAGGCTGTCTTGACTGAGAACCAGCCTGGACAGAAAGTATGGGTGTTGGAGCCAGTGGCCCCAGCAGCACTCCATGACAAATGGTCTGGACCCCATACTATTGTTGAAAAGAAGGGAGAGGTTACCTACTTGGTGGACCTAGGAACTCCCAGGAGCCCCCACAGGGTGCTCCATGTTAACAGATTGAAGGCATATGTTGACAGGGCAGACATGGGCTTGCTCATAGCTACAGATGAGGGGCAGGAGGAAGAGAGTGACCCTCTCCCAGACCTGCTGACTCAGAATCCTGAGGATGGCTCAGTTGATGGTGTGGCCTTAGATGGCAGCCTCGCTGAACATCAGAAAAATGACTGCAGACGAGTTCTACAGGCATATAGACATATGTTCTCCTTGACACCCAGTCAGACTAACTGGTGTACCCATGTGGTGGACACTGGTGACAGTCTTCCTGTGAAAACAAGATTTACAGGCAACCTGACCACGTCAGGGACTGTATAAAGACTGAGGTGCAAAAGATGTTGGAATTGGGTGTTATTGAGCCTTCAGAGAGCCCCTGGGCTAGCCCAGTGGTTCTGGTCCCCAAACCTCACACCAAAAATGGAAAGAGAGAGATGAGGTTCTGTGTGGATTACAGAGGACTCAATGCTGTCACCAGGACAGATGCACATCATATTCCAAGGGCAGATGAGCTCATAGACAAATTGGCTTCTGCCAAATATTTGAGCACATTTGATCTGACAGCTGGCTATTGGCAAATCAGGTTAGCTGAGGAATCCAAAACCAAAACTGCTTTTTCTACCCCAGGAGGTCATTACCAGTTTGTGGTGATGCCCTTTGGTTTGAAAAATGCACCTACCACCTTCCAAAGGTTGGTGAATCAAGTCCTTGCTGGGTTGGATGACTTTTGCACAGCTTATCTGGATGATATTGCTGTCTTTAGCTCCACCTGGGAGGATCACCTGGTCCACCTGAAGGAAGTGCTAGAGGCTCTGCAAAAGGCAGGCCTCACTATCAAGACCACAAAGTGCCAGATAGGGCAGAGTAAGGTTGTGTACTTTGGCCACCTTGTAGGTGGAGGCCAAGTTCAACCACTGGAGAGTAAGATCCAGACCATCAAGGACTGGTCCCCTCCAACCACCCAGATTCAGGTCAGAGCTTTCTTGGGCCTGACTGGGTACTGCAGGAAGTTTGTTAAGAACTATGGGTCCATTGTGACTCCTCTTAATGATCTGACATCCAAGAAGATGCCCAAAAAGGTTCAGTGGACAGTAAACTGTCAAAAGGCATTTGATGACCTGAAGAAGGCCATGTGCTCTGCACCTATCCTGAAGAGTCCTGACTACTCAAGAGAGTTCATTGTCCAAACAGATGCTTCTGAGTTGGGAGTGGGAGCTGTGCTTTCACAACTTAATGTAGATGGTCAAGACCAGCCCATTGCTTTTATTAGCAGAAGGCTGACCCCCAGAGAGAAACGTTGGTCAGCCATTCAGAGGGAGGCCTTTGCTGTGGTGTGGGCCCTGAAGAAGTTGAGACCATACTTGTTTGGCACTCACTTCAAGATTCAGACCAACCATAAGCCCTTCTTATGGCTTAATCAGATGAAGGATGAAAACCCCAAACTACTCAGGTGGTCCATTTCCCTACAGGGGATGGACTTTACAGTGGAGCACCGCCCAGGGACTGACCATGGTAATGCAGATGGTCTCTCCAGGTACTTCCACTTAGAACATGAAGACACAACTGGTCAAGGTTAGTCTAATATCCCTGCGTTTGGAGGGGGGGTTGTGTAGGAGAGTAGGGTCTGCTATCCTATGGTCACCACAAATTTTAGCTTTTTGCTTCACTGGTTTATGACTTAATGTGGCTGTGGAATGAATGAAGAAGGGTACTGCACTCAGTTTTAACTATTTTGAAATGTTGGTTCGATATGTGTGCTGTACTAGATTAGTGCCTGCCCACTAGATAAAGGATATATATAGCCTGGTGCTATAAGTCACCGGGACTCTAGTACGCACTACTAAGATACAAATTCTCATGTATTTCATTTAGTTTATTTTTATCAATATTTCAAATGATAAGAACATCACATTTACATTCTTTGTTCATTCATTTTTGCTTGCGATATCATTAATTATTTCATCATTGTAACATTATAAATACAAACAAATTTACATTTCCCAAAGCAAAGTGGAAATAAAAACCCAATGCATTTCGGGGCTGAAGCCCCTTCGTCGGGGGTCTGTTTGAGAAGAAAAACAAACAAGGAAAATGTGTTACTTTTGGTGCTTGCGGAGGTTTTTGAGTCTCTAACGTATATAAGCTCAATCAATTCTTACCACGAATGCAGGGAAATCATAAGATTCCTTGTTAGCCTGTTATAGTCAATGGGCAGTATTCTATCTAAAGAAAAAATGTTGCGCAATTTAGAAAAAGGAAAATTTATTTAATTCGGAGCTAAACTATGAAGTTGTTGAAGGAAGATGAGGTTACCTGAATACTTTTGCGCACTGAAATTTCTGTAACAAAAAGGAGGGGACGAGGGCTGTTTAGAATCATTTTAAAGAAAAACAAAGATCAAATGTTACACGTATTCACGCTCGGGTTATGAGCTCACCTGTGATTTTCTAAGTCTCGCATACGTGAAAGGACCTAAATGGGACAAGAGTTATAATCGCCCATAAGTACGATGTTATATTTTATAATATTTGCGGGTTGTCAAAAGTTAAGAAGATAACTTTTACCTGCGAGCCTTGTAGATTAAACTTCGGTCTCACTGAGATCTCAATTCACGATACTGCAAATATAAAGGACAGGTCCGTTATGACGATTGTCACCCAAACTAAACTCGGTTCAGTTATGTATACGGCATTCCCTCGAGTGAGCTTACCGTTAAACTTGAAATACTGCCGTTCGAATAAGCGTCCAGCACCTAGCCTGCCGGCTGGAAACTGAGAAACAGACGAGAGTCCTTTCTCTATTATCACTTCCATACTACCCAGTGCGTAGCAATAGACATAGGATTCAAGACAGCCTTAGCTTAAATATGGTCGCCATTAGTCATCGTTTACGAATCACTCGGTATCTCTCTTACTAATGACTGTTGTCCAATCGTACGGAATTGCGTGTTGTGAAATCGCATGGAGCATTCATATTTTAAAAGGAGTTTCGCTTTTATACGAAAATTACCCTGGGCCACGGATGATCTTTGTTTATTTATTGAATTATTACCGATTTCCCCCTAAACAATATTTAGTCATGAAGGCGGAAGTTATGATGGGTTTAACGTGCTAAGTCAGGTCGCCATTATTAAGTGGTGAAAGTTAGGAAATGCGTTATTAACGAAGTGATTTAAGGCTTACATAAGGACTATTGTGCTTTGTTCTATTTTGTTAATACGCCTATAGAAAGAAAAAAAGAAAAAAAAAAAAGGAAGTATCAATCAAGTTGCACTAAAGTAAACATAAATCCAAAAAATGTCAAAAAATACATAAACTACGTACATTCCTGCCTATTTACATTCTATGCGAATGGTGTCTACAAAAAAGACTCATTTTTATGAAAAACCCTATCTAACATGCTTGCAGCTATTACTGTGTGTGACCGTGTGAACATGCATATCACTGTGTGTTTGAGCCCCTAGAGATTCAAGTGTTTGAAACTCAGAGAAAACATATCATCTCCATTTTGTCATTTAACCCATTTGGGATCAGTGTTAGCAATTTGCGTATCCAAAACGCTTCTCTCTGGAGAAGGATTTTCGCGTTGTCCATTCCTAGTCTCTGTGGTACTAATTCAATGATTTGAAATCGTAGTTGAGCTATAGAATGACATTTTTCAGTCCAGTGCTTAGCCAACGGAGAAGTATGATTTTTGTTGCGAATCCGACTTTTGTGCTCAGAGAGTCTCAACTTTAATTTCCTATCGGTCTTCCCGATGTATAGTAGCCCGCATGGGCATTTGATTGAGTAAACTACATGTTCAGAATTGCCGTTGGTTGTATGTCTAAGTAGTATTTTCTCCCCAGTACGTGGATGCAATAAAACATTTCCTAGTATGGCATTGTTACAATTTTTGCAGTTGAAACACCGAGTTGTGCCTTTAAAGATCACTTGTTGCTGTGCAATCTCCTTTGTTGGTTTACTTAAAAGCTCCTTCAAGTTTTGGGCTCTTTTATAGGCAAATAGTGGCCTATCTACAAACAATGTCCCAAAGTCCTTCTCAGCTAACAAGATCTCCCACCTTTTTAGAATTATTTTCTTTATATCCCTGGAAGCTGTCGAATATTTGGATACAAAAACCATCCTTTTGTTGACTGTCTTAGGTTTCTTTTGCAAAAGTTCTGTCCTGGGTATTGCTTTGATCTTTTCCAAATGCGCCTCCAGCAATTTTTTAGGGTAGCCTCTGTCGAGATATCTCTGTTTTTGTTCCTCCAAACTTTTATCACATTGTTCTTTGTTTGAAGATATTCTTTTAATCCTCATAAACTGGGATACAGGAAGATTATTGATTAAATTTGCCGGGTGAAAACTTCCGTACATCAATGCTGTGTTTTTATCAGTTGCTTTCTTGTGTAATTTTGTTTGAATAGAATCCTTCTTAATTTCAACCAGAACATCCAAAAAGGGTAATGATGTTGTACTTACATTGTGTGTGAACTGAATTCTTGGATTAGCTAAATTCAAGCTGTTAATATTTTGAAGTAGTTCTGAAGTTGGACGATTCCATATTATGAATATGTCGTCAATGTAGCGCCTGTAATATGCAATCCCCTGTTTCCAAGTAGGATCTTCAAGTATGTAATCAAGCTCAAATTTTGCCATAAAGATGTTGGCATATATACATGCCCCTGGAAATCCCATTGCGGTGCCTGTGAGTTGGGTATAGTATCCATCTTGCCAAAGAAAATAGCTGTTTTCAAGACAAAATTCCAGTAGTTGTAATAGCAAATATTTGAGTTCTTCTGGTTTATCTGTTCTATGTAAAGCCCATTCCATAGCTTCTAGTCCTTGTTTGTGAGGGATTGACGTGTACAAGGAAGTAACGTCGATAGTACAGAGTGTCCATCCCGTGCATCCTGTCGTTGTGATGGTTGCAAGACTTCTGAGAAAGTCTGACGTATCCTCTAAATACGCTGGCCAATTTTGAATGAAGGATTGCATATGAGCATCAATAAAGATACCAAGATTCTCAAAAATTGATGAGCACCCAGATACTATGGGCCTGAATGGAGGGTTATCTATACTCTTATGCACTTTTGGCAAAAAGTAAATTTTTGGTCCTCTTGGGTATATCTGTTTTAGATATCGCTTGGTGGTGTTGTCAATCCAATTCAATTCTTCAGCTTTATTCAGAATGTTGTCCAAGTTTTAAGAAATATTTGTCGTCGGATTGTGTTCAAGCTTAGTATAAGTATTAGTATCCTGGACATGTTCATCACCTTTTTGTTTGTAAAAGTCAGAATCCGTTATAACTAATCCTCCACCCTTGTCCGCTTTCTGAATCATTATGGCGTTGTTCCTTGCCAGTCTTTGGAGAGCGCTATATTCTGCTCTTGACAAGTTGTTGAGCTTTCTCTTATACTGAATTTTATTCATGTTAGTTTTCACCAAGATCTCAAACGTATCAAAACTCTTGTGGGATATCGGTGCCATAAAATTGCTTTTAGGTTTGAATTGTCTCTCCGTTTCGTCCATGGTGTCAGTTGGATTTAATATTGTGAAGAAGTGTTTTAGCCTCAGAACTCTCATGAATTTGAAGAATGCTACTTCCGTCTCTAGTTCATTAGTCTGGTATGTATTTACAAAAGAGGTCCCTTTGTTTAACAATCTTTCTTCAAAATTCGAAAGAGGATAGTGTGAAATATTAATTACGAGACTTTGGTCTGTCTCCGCAATCCCGTCTTCTTTGCTTGTTCCTTTTCTTTCTCCTTTTCTTTTTCCTTGTCCTCTTCTCGTCTTTTGTCTCCCGGTTGTGTCGTTGGAAAATCCGGTGGTTTGCTCGGTGGTAGATCCTTCTCTAAAAAAACATTTCGACGATGTACCAGGTGTAGTGTCTGTCAGATCAGGAGCTTGGGGACCTGTTTTTTTAGACTGTTGAGATGTTATCGGCTGCCTTGCAGTACTTAGATCACTATCCGAAACTACGCTTTCCTCCGATGAAGCTGGTTGTTGTTTTTTGCTGGTGAATCTTCTTTTTGCGTAGACTTCCGCCCAAGTATATGCTTCATTCAACGTATAATCGATAGTGTCACGCTTGAATTTACGCAGTTTTGTTTCTTGTAGCTCCTTTCCATACTTTTCTAATCTTATGTCAATATCCTCCAAGATCTTAGCCCATGGTTCATCCTCCATTCTTTCTGACAATTGTCGTTTAACATTAAAAATTTCCTCCTCTAGGTCTCGTATAGTTTTTGCAAGCTCTTCAATTAACAACAAAATTAAATCCAGGGAACACTTATTCAGAATTTCAAACCATTTTTCCATAAATTGAGAGTTATTATTTAGTCTATATAGCATCGGTCGAATAGCTAATCTGAGACCTCTCGGGATTCGTTTCACACGGTGATATTGAATTAGTGTTGTTGCATGTAACCGCTGATTTAGTTCACATCTGGTTAAATATTCAAGCTGTTTTAGTTGTTGCGCCACAGATCCTCCTTGGGCGTCAAAAGTTTTCGTCTCCTTGATGAGTTTGTATATTTGACTGGCTTCATCTGCTGTCTATACCTTAGTATTCGCTCTATTGTCAGTGATGGCTGCGATTGAATCAAAAGACATTTTCAATTTGGTGCTAGTTCCCTTGGGTTGCAGTAAGAATACAAAATGAATGAAGAAGGGTACTGCACTCAGTTTTAACTATTTTGAAATGTTGGTTTCTGACTTAATGTGGCTGTGGGCCTGCTAATCAGACCCACAGCCTGCTGTTCTCTCTCTAAATTAATGCCAATGCACTCTAAGTGCATTACGAATTGGAACTGGTTCACCTTATTGGCCCCTGTAACAGTGTATCCTAGGTACCCAGGGCATAGGTGTTTCCAAGGCCTACCAGGGGCTGCAGCATGTATTATGCCACCTCTGGCCTGGCCTCCATATTTGACACAACTGGCTGATCACTAAGCTGGGGTCAGTCGGTGTAATCACCCCTTACTTAGGTATAGTACGCCTATATCTAACCTAAAATGGACACATATGTTCCTGTCAGCCACTCCTATGGAAGGCCTCATCAATCCTGGAGGCAGAGTGCCTCGAAATATGTGAGATGGTGCTCTAGCATGAGCTGAGCCTGTCTGCAGCTTTCGGAACCACGTCCTTTAGCTGTTCCATGATACTGCCATACCATATACTCTTAAGTGCATTATGAACCTCGCGGTTCAATGCTATCTTTAGTTTGGCTTTATCAAAACATGTCGAGTAAGGTGTCATACGAATTGGAATACTACCCCCTCGCCAGTTCTGGCGACGGTGGTAGCATTCCACCCTTCTAGAGGGACACGACATGTACATAACCTGAAACCCGGGTAAAGTTAAACATGAGCCTCAGCATCACAAAATGGATGCTGCCACCACAGACAAAAGTCTGACCTCCTGCTGCTGGGAGTCCTTCCAGCGAGGGAGGCTTGGACAAAGGGTTTCCTGCCTTGGGAGGTGCTAGCACCACCCCAGACAGGATTTTGTGTATTGGGTAGGACAGGGCTGAATAGAATGAGACATGCCTGGGGCACACAAGGTGTCCCTGTGCATAAGCCAGTTCAAACCGGTGCTGGGGCTTGCCAGCCCCAGCCCTGGTGCGAAGCTGGACAAAGGAAAGGGGGTGTAACCACCCCCCTTCCTGGTCCCACCCAGAGGAGGGACCTAGCAGGCAATCCGGCCCCTAGATTTGGAATAAGAGTAGGAGCTGTGTCCCAAGACTTTAGATCATCCTGAACTCGACTTGAAACTAAGAAGAAAACTGGACTTCGACATTCTGCTTCACAGAAGACTGAAGAAAATCGCCCTTGTGGCCAAGGAGTGACCACCCTGTGAATATAGGTACCAACCAGCAACTCGACATCTGCTTTGCCGCCGCCTACCGCCGGACCCCGAGCCCAGAGCCCAACAAGACCTGGATTCCCAGACATCTCCGAGCCCGATCCACAGTCCCTGAAAAGAAGAGACCCGTGGAGGCACCGAGAGACTTGAGACCGGACCTCTTGAAAGACCTCCGAGAAGCTGACTGCGCAGCACCCGAGGCACCCTCGATGCTGTGCTTTAGGGTTTGAGAAGCACCACCACCGAGCAGTTTTTGCACCGAAGATCAGCCCCCCAGCATCTCGGCCATCTGTGTGGGGCCCTTTTGCATTTTGCCACTTGACGCGTCATCCCGGTTACTGGCCCGTTGGCTAGTGGCCATCTTGGCGACAAAATCCAAAGGCAACACTGCTGGTCTGGTTGCTCCAGACTGGCCCTCACTCCTGTAAAAAGGAGCAGCCCCTCTGACCTTGCTGGTCCGAGTGAGAAGCTTGCATCATTTCCTGCGTGGCTTGCATTAGCCAAGGCCTGTTTGCTCCGATCAAGATTCCGACACCGCCATAAGCTAGAACCTTTGTGGGACAGCTCGTGATCGGCTCCTGGACGTCCTCGACCTCTTCGTGTCCACGTAGCTGCAGAGACAATCTTCACTTCTTCACCTGTTTGCACCCAACATCGCCTGGTTCCCTCCTGGTTCCACTGTAGTCACTGGCTAGTGGCTTTGAACATTGTCCCCTCTGCTTTCAGGTCTTCACCTCTTCAGATCCATCCTTGGATCCACCGGAACTCTCCACGACGACCCGCCTGCAGCATCTTCATCTACAGGCTCCATAGACCAGCGCGACGAAACCCGACACACTTTGAGACATATGCACCCGCTTCCTGTGGGTGAGGTAACCCTGGCACTCAGGTGCTCCTGTGTAGCAATACACCTCTAGTGTCTAAGTTCCAAGTTGCTAGGTTCTAGGTCATCCGGAAGGTTCCCTTTTCAGTAACTTTGTAACTTTTACGCACCATTGAGTTTGCATTGGTGCATGTGTGTGCTTTGAGCGCTGCACCCGAGTCCCGCGGGCCTTTCCCGACTTCCTCACTGCTAGTTCCGAACAACTCCAGAGATTCCCCAGGCCCTAGGCCTACTTCCTTTCTGATTAGTGATACTTATACCACTATTTTAGTATATGGTTTGAGTGGCCCCTAGGGCCTGTCCATATTGTGCAGCTTTTGTAGATTTAAACTGTGTTTTGTTTTAACGCATTTGCTTCTGTGCTCATAAAGAGTATAGGGGATAATTGTGATAAATAAATATATATATATATATTTTCAATATATATCTGTGTATTGTCCTTTCATTTGGTATTCAAGGGGATTGTATATGGTAAAACAGCTTGCTTCACATGCCTTTACAGAGTTTAGCCTAAGACTGCTTTGTCCATGCTACCTCTAGGATAGCTGGTCTATAAGGTTGACTTACAACCAATCATCATATGGGTTGCTTGGCATGGTACAAGGTGATCACTAGAACTAGTGAGCATCATATACCAGGCCAACTTCTCACAGTGACAATGAAACATGACTTGAGGCCTGGACTGCAGCATTTATACTGCCATCCTCCAGAGTGACAATGAAACATGACTTGAGGCCTGGACTGCAGCATTTATACTGCCATCCACCAGAGTGACAATGAAACATGACTTGAGGCCTGGACTGCAGCATTTATACTGCCATCCACCAGAGTGACAATGAAACATGACTTGAGGCCTGGACTGCAGCATTTATACTGCCTTCCACCAGAGTGACAGTGAAACATGACTTGAGGCCTGGACTGCAGCATTTATACTGCCATCCACCAGAGTGACAGTGAAACATGACTTGAGGCCTGGACTGCAGCATTTATACTGCCATCCACCAGAGTGACAATGAAACATGACTTGAGGCCTGGACTGCAGCATTTATACTGCCATCCACCAGAGTGACAATGAAACATGACTTGAGGCCTGGACTGCAGCATTTATACTGCCTTCCACCAGAGTGACAGTGAAACATGACTTGAGGCCTGGACTGCAGCATTTATACTGCCATCCACCAGAGTGACAGTGAAACATGACTTGAGGCCTGGACTGCAGCATTTATACTGCCTTCCACCAGAGTGACAGTGAAACATGACTTGAGGCCTGGACTGCAGCATTTATACTGCCATCCACCAGAGTGACAGTGAAACATGACTTGAGGCCTGGACTGCAGCATTTATACTGCCATCCACCAGAGTGACAATGAAACATGACTTGAGGCCTGGACTGCAGCATTTATACTGCCTTCCACCAGAGTGACAATGAAACATGACTTGAGCCTGGACTGCAGCATTTATACTGCCATCCACCAGAGTGACAATGAAACATGACTTGAGGCCTGGACTGCAGCATTTATACTGCCTTCCACCAGAGTGACAATGAAACATGACTTGAGGCCTGGACTGCAGCATTTATACTGCCATCCACCAGAGTGACAGTGAAACATGACTTGAGGCCTGGACTGCAGCGTTTATACTGCCATCCACCAGAGTGACAATGAAATATGACTTGAGGCTTGGACTGCAGCATTTATACTGCCATCCACCAGAGTGACAATGAAACATGACTTGAGGCCGGGACTGCACCATTTATACTGCCTTCCACCAGAGTGACAATGAAACATGACTTGAGGCCTGGACTGCAGCATTTATACTGCCATCCACCAGAGTGACACAAAACATGACTTGAGGCTTGGACTGCAGCATTTATACTGCCATCCACCAGAGTGACAATGAAATATGACTTGAGGCTTGGACTGCAGCATTTATACTGCCATCCACCAGAGTGACAATGAAACATGACTTGAGGCCTGGACTGCAGCGTTTATACTGCCATCCACCAGAGTGACAATGAAATATGACTTGAGGCTTGGACTGCAGCATTTATACTGCCATCCACCAGAGTGACAATGAAACATGACTTGAGGCCTGGACTGCAGCGTTTATACTGCCATCCACCAGAGTGACAATGAAATATGACTTGAGGCTTGGACTGCAGCATTTATACTGCCATCCACCAGAGTGACAATGAAACATGACTTGAGGCCTGGACTGCAGCATTTATACTGCCATCCACCAGAGTGACACAAAACATGACTTGAGGCTTGGACTGCAGCATTTATACTGCCATCCGCCAGAGTGACAATGAAACATGACTTGAGGCCGGGACTGCAGCATTTATACTGCCATCCACCCGAGTGACAATGAAACATGACTTGAGGCCTGGACTGCAGCGTTTATACTGCCATCCACCAGAGTGACAGTGTAACATGGCTTGAGGCCTGGACGGCAGCATTTATACTGCCTTCCACCAGAGTGACAAGGAAACATGACTTGAGGCCTGGACTGCAGCATTTATACTGCCATCCACCAGAGTGACAATGAAACATGACTTGAGGCCTGGACTGCAGCATTTATACTGCCATCCACCAGAGTGACAATGAAACATGACTTGAGGCCTGGACTGCAGCATTTATACTGCCATCCACCAGAGTGACAATGAAACATGACTTGAGGCTTGGACTACAGCATTTATACTGCCTTCCACCAGAGTGACAATGAAACATGACTTGAGGCCTGGACTACAGCATTTATACTGCCATCCACCAGAGTGACAATGAAACATGACTTGAGGCCTGGACTGCAGCATTTATATTGCCATCCACCAGAGTGACAATGAAACATGACTTGAGGCCTGGACTGCAGCGTTTATACTGCCATCCACCAGAGTGACAGTGTAACATGGCTTGAGGCCTGGACTGCAGCATTTATACTGCCATCCACCAGAGTGACAGTGTAACATGGCTTGAGGCCTGGACTGCAGCATTTATACTGCCATCCACCAGAGTGACAGTGTAACATGGCTTGAGGCCTGGACTGCAGCATTTATACTGCCATCCACCAGAGTGACAGTGTAACATGGCTTGAGGCCTGGACTGCAGCATTTGGAGTGGCATTCACTTGAGTGGCAACGAAACATGGCTTCAGGCCTGGACAGCAGCATTTATACTGCCTTCCACCAGAGTGACAAGGAAACATGACTTGAGGCCTGGACTGCAGCATTTATACTGCCTTCCACCAGAGTGACAATGAAACATGACTTGAGGCCTGGACTGCAGCATTTATACTGCCATCCACCAGAGTGACAATGAAACATGACTTGAGGCTTGGACTACAGCATTTATACTGCCTTCCACCAGAGTGACAATGAAACATGACTTGAGGCCTGGACTACAGCATTTATACTGCCATCCACCAGAGTGACAATGAAACATGACTTGAAGCCTGGACTGCAGCATTTATACTGCCATCCACCAGAGTGACAATGAAACATGAATTGAGGCCGGGACTCCAGCATGTATACTGCCATCCACCAGAGTGACAATGAAACATGACTTGAGGCCTGGACTGCAGCATTTATACTGTCATCCACCAGAGTGACAATGAAACATGACTTGAGGCCTGGACTGCAGCATTTATACTGCCATCCACCACAGTGACAATGAAACATGACTTGAGGCCGGGACTGCAGCATTTATACTGCCATCCACCAGAGTGACAGTGAAACATGACTTGAGGCCTGGACTGCAGCGTTTATACTGCCATCCACCAGAGTGACAATAAAACATGACTTGAGGCCGGGACTGCAGCATTTATACTGCCATCCACCAGAGTGACAATGAAACATGACTTGAGGCCTGGACTGCAGCATTTATACTGCCATCCACCAGAGTGACAATGAAACATGACTTGAGGCCTGGACTTCAGCATTCATACTGCCATCCACCAGAGTGACCATGAAACATGACTTGAGGCCTGGACTGCAGCATTTATACTGCCATCCACCAGAGTGACAATGAAACATGACTTGAGGCCTGGACTGCAGCATTTATACTGCCATCCACCAGAGTGACAATGAAACATGACTTGAAGCCTGGACTGCAGCATTTATACTGCCATCCACCAGAGTGACAATGAAACATGACTTGAGGCCGGGACTGCAGAATTTATACTGCCATCCACCAGAGTGACAGTGAAACATGACTTGAGGCCTGGACTGCAGCGTTTATACTGCCATCCACCAGAGTGACAATAAAACATGACTTGAGGCCGGGACTGCAGCATTTATACTGCCATCCACCAGAGTGACAATGAAACATGACTTGAGGCCTGGACTGCAGCATTTATACTGCCATCCACCAGAGTGACAATGAAACATGACTTGAGGCCTGGACTTCAGCATTCATACTGCCATCCACCAGAGTGACCACGAAACATGACTTGAGGCCTGGACTGCAGCATTTATACTGCCATCCACCAGAGTGACAATGAAACATGACTTGAGGCCTGGACTGCAGCATTTATACTGCCATCCACCAGAGTGACAATGAAACATGACTTGAGGCCTGGACTTCAGCATTCATACTGCCATCCACCAGAGTGACAATGAAACATGACTTGAGGCCTGGACTGCAGCATTTATACTGCCATCCACCAGAGTGACAATGAAACATGACTTGAGGCCTGGACTTCAGCATTTATACTGCCATCCACCAGAGTGACAATGAAACATGACTTGAGGCCTGGGCTGCAGCATTTATACTGCCATCCACCAGAGTGACAACAGAAAACATGACTTGAGACCTGGACTGCAGCATTTATAGTGCCCTCCACCAGAGTGACAATGAAACTTGACTTGAGGCTTGGACTGCAGCATTTATACTGCCATCCACCAGAGTGACAATGAAACATGACTTGAGGCCTGGACTGCAGCATTTATAGTGCCTTCCACCAGAGTGACAATGAAACATGACTTGAGGCCTGGACTGCAGCATTTATACTGCCATCCACCAGAGTGACAATGAAACATGACTTGAGGCCTGGACTGCAGCATTTATACTGCCATCCACCAGAGTGACAATGAAACATGACTTGAGGCCTGGACTGCAGCATTTATACTGCCATCCACCAGAGTGACAATGAAACATGACTTGAGGCCTGGACTGCAGCATTTATACTGCCATACAGCAGAGTGACAATGAAACATGACTTGAGGCCTGGACTGCAGCATTTATACTGCCATCCACCAGAGTGACAATGAAACATGACTTGAGGCCTGGACTGCAGCATTTATACTGCCATCCACCAGAGTGACAATGAAACATGACTTGAGGCCTGGACTGCAGCATTTATACTGCCATCCACCAGAGTGACAATGAAACATGACTTGAGGCCTGGACTGCAGCATTTATACTGCCATCCACCAGAGTGACAATGAAACATGACTTGAGGCCTGGACTGCAGCATTTATACTGCCATCCACCAGAGTGACAACAGAAAACATGACTTGAGGCTTGGACTGCAGCATTTATACTTCCATCTGCCAGAGTGACAATGAAACATGACTTGAGGCCTGGACTGCAGCATTTATACTGCCATCCACCAGAGTGACAATGAAACATGACTTGAGGCCTGGACTGCAGCATTTATACTGCCATCCACCAGAGTGACAATGAAACATGACTTGAGGCCTGGACTGCAGCATTTATACTGCCATCCACCAGAGTGACAATGAAACATGACTTGAGGCCTGGACTGCAGCATTTATACTGCCATCCACCAGAGTGACAATGAAACATGACTTGAGGCCGGGACTGCAGCATTTATACTGCCATCCACCAGAGTGACAGTGAAACATGACTTGAGGCCTGGACTGCAGCGTTTATACTGCCATCCACCAGAGTGACAATAAAACATGACTTGAGGCCGGGACTGCAGCATTTATACTGCCATCCACCAGAGTGACAATGAAACATGACTTGAGGCCTGGACTGCAGCATTTATACTGCCATCCACCAGAGTGACAATGAAAAATGACTTGAGGCCTGGACTTCAGCATTCATACTGCCATCCACCAGAGTGACCACGGAGCATGACTTGAGGCCTGGACTGCAGCATTTATACTGCCATCCACCAGAGTGACAATGAAACATGACTTGAGGCCTGGACTGCAGCATTTATACTGCCATCCACCAGAGTGACAATGAAACATGACTTGAAGCCTGGACTGCAGCATTTATACTGCCATCCACCAGAGTGACAATGAAACATGACTTGAGGCCGGGACTGCAGCATTTATACTGCCATCCACCAGAGTGACAGTGAAACATGACTTGAGGCCTGGACTGCAGCGTTTATACTGCCATCCACCAGAGTGACAATAAAACATGACTTGAGGCCGGGACTGCAGCATTTATACTGCCATCCACCAGAGTGACAATGAAACATGACTTGAGGCCTGGACTGCAGCATTTATACTGCCATCCACCAGAGTGACAATGAAACATGACTTGAGGCCTGGACTTCAGCATTCATACTGCCATCCACCAGAGTGACCACGAAACATGACTTGAGGCCTGGACTGCAGCGTTTATACTGCCATCCACCAGAGTGACAATAAAACATGACTTGAGGCCGGGACTGCAGCATTTATACTGCCATCCACCAGAGTGACAATGAAACATGACTTGAGGCCTGGACTGCAGCATTTATACTGCCATCCACCAGAGTGACAATGAAACATGACTTGAGGCCTGGACTGCAGCGTTTATACTGCCATCCACCAGAGTGACAACAGAAAACATGACTTGAGACCTGGACTGCAGCATTTATAGTGCCATCCACCAGAGTGACAATGAAACATGGCTTGAGGCTTGGACTGCAGCATTTATACTGCCTTCCACCAGAGTGACAATGAAACATGACTTGAGGCCTGGACTGCAGCATTTATACTGCCATCCACCAGAGTGACAATGAAACATGACTTGAGGCCTGGACTGCAGCGTTTATACTGCCATCCACCAGAGTGACAACAGAAAACATGACTTGAGACCTGGACTGCAGCATTTATAGTGCCATCCACCAGAGTGACAATGAAACATGACTTGAGGCTTGGACTGCAGCATTTATACTGCCTTCCACCAGAGTGACAATGAAACATGACTTGAGGCCTGGACTGCAGCATTTATACTGCCATCCACCAGAGTGACAATGAAACATGACTTGAGGCCTGGACTGCAGCATTTATACTGCCATCCACCAGAGTGACAATGAAACATGACTTGAGGCCTGGACTGCAGCATTTATACTGCCATCCACCAGAGTGACAATGAAACATGACTTGAAGCCTGGACTGCAGCATTTATACTGCCATCCACCAGAGTGACAATGAAACATGACTTGAGGCCGGGACTGCAGCATTTATACTGCCATCCACCAGAGTGACAGTGAAACATGACTTGAGGCCTGGACTGCAGCGTTTATACTGCCATCCACCAGAGTGACAATAAAACATGACTTGAGGCCGGGACTGCAGCATTTATACTGCCATCCACCAGAGTGACAATGAAACATGACTTGAGGCCTGGACTGCAGCATTTATACTGCCATCCACCAGAGTGACAATGAAACATGACTTGAGGCCTGGACTTCAGCATTCATACTGCCATCCACCAGAGTGACCACGAAACATGACTTGAGGCCTGGACTGCAGCGTTTATACTGCCATCCACCAGAGTGACAATAAAACATGACTTGAGGCCGGGACTGCAGCATTTATACTGCCATCCACCAGAGTGACAATGAAACATGACTTGAGGCCTGGACTGCAGCATTTATACTGCCATCCACCAGAGTGACAATGAAACATGACTTGAGGCCTGGACTTCAGCATTTATACTGCCATCCGCCAGAGTGACAATGAAACATGACTTGAGGCTTGGACTGCAGCATTCATACTGCCATCCACCAGAGTGACAATGAAACATGACTTGAGGCCTGGACTGCAGCATTTATACTGCCATCCACCAGAGTGACAATGAAACATGACTTGAGGCCTGGACTGCAGCATTTATACTGCCATACACCAGAGTGACAATGAAACATGACTTGAGGCCTGGACTGCAGCATTTATACTGCCATCCACCAGAGTGACAATGAAACATGACTTGAGGCCTGGACTGCAGCATTTATACTGCCATCCACCAGAGTGACAATGAAACATGACTTGAGGCCTGGACTGCAGCATTTATACTGCCATCCACCAGAGTGACAATGAAACATGACTTGAGGCCTGGACTGCAGCATTTATACTGCCATCCACCAGAGTGACAATGAAACATGACTTGAGGCCTGGACTGCAGCATTTATACTGCCATCCACCAGAGTGACAACAGAAAACATGACTTGAGGCTTGGACTGCAGCATTTATACTGCCATCTGCCAGAGTGACAATGAAACATGACTTGAGGCCTGGACTGCAGCATTTATACTGCCATCCACCAGAGTGACAATGAAACATGACTTGAGGCTTGGACTGCAGCATTTATACTGCCATCCACCAGAGTGACAATGAAACATGACTTGAGACCTGGACTGCCGCATTTATAGTGCCATCCACCAGAGTGACAATGAAACATGACTTGAGGCTTGGACTGCAGCATTTATACTGCCTTCCACCAGAGGGACAATGAAACATGACTTGAGGCCTGGACTGCAGCATTTATACTGCCATCCGCCAGAGTGACAATGAAACATGACTTGAGGCTTGGACTGCAGCATTTATAGTGCCATCCACCAGAGTGACAATGAAACATGACTTGAGACCTGGACTGCAGCATTTATACTGCCATCCACCAGAGTGACAATGAAACATGACTTGAGGCCTGGACTGCAGCATTTATACCGCCATCCACCAGAGTGACAATGAAACATGACTTGAGGCCTGGACTGCAGCATTTATACTGCCATCCACCAGAGTGACAATGAAACATGACTTGAGGCCTGGACTGCAGCATTTCTCCTGCCATCCACCAGAGTGACAACAGAAAACATGACTTGAGGCTTGGACTGCAGCATTTATACTGCCATCTGCCAGAGTGACAAT
This sequence comes from Lissotriton vulgaris, assembly GCF_964263255.1. Classification (NCBI taxonomy): domain Eukaryota; kingdom Metazoa; phylum Chordata; class Amphibia; order Caudata; family Salamandridae; genus Lissotriton; species Lissotriton vulgaris. The sequence continues at coordinate 2,677 of NW_028247004.1, read as the reverse complement.
GAAACATGACTTGAGGCCTGGACTGCAGCATTTATACTGCCATCCACCAGAGTGACAATGAAACATGACTTGAGGCTTGGACTGCAGCATTTATACTGCCATCCACCAGAGTGACAATGAAACATGACTTGAGGCCTGGACTGCAGCATTTATACTGCCATCCACCAGAGTGACAATGAAACATGACTTGAGGCTTGGACTGCAGCATTTATACTGCCATCCACCAGAGTGACAATGAAACATGACTTGAGGCTTGGACTGCAGCATTTATACTGCCATCCGCCAGAGTGACAATGAAACATGACTTGAGGCCTGGACTGCAGCATTTATACTGCCATCCACCAGAGTGACAATGAAACATGACTTGAGGCCTGGACTGCAGCATTTATACTGCCATCCGCCAGAGTGACAATGAAACATGACTTGAGGCCTGGACTGCAGCATTTATACTGCCATCCACCAGAGTGACAATGAAACATGACTTGAGGCTTGGACTGCAGTATTTATACTGCCATCCACCAGAGTGACAATGAAACATGACTTGAGGCTTGGACTGCAGCATTTATACTGCCATCCGCCAGAGTGACAATGAAACATGACTTGAGGCCTGGACTGCAGCATTTATACTGCCATCCACCAGAGTGACAATGAAACATGACTTGATGCCTGAACTGCAGCATTTATACTGCCATCCGCCAGAGTGACAATTAAACATGACTTGAGGCCTGGATTGCAGCATTTATACTGCCATCCGCCAGAGTGACAATGAAACATGACTTGAGGCCTGGACTGCAGCATTTATACTGCCATCCACCAGAGTGACAATGAAACATGACTTGAGGCCTGAACTGCAGCATTTATACTGCCATCCGCCAGAGTGACAATGAAACATGACTTGAGGCCTGAACTGCAGCATTTATACTGCCATCCACCAGAGTGACAATGAAACATGACTTGAGGCCTGAACTGCAGCATTTATACTGCCATCCGCCAGAGTGACAATGAAACATGACTTGAGGCCTGAACTGCAGCATTTATACTGCCATCCACCAGAGTGACAATGAAACATGACTTGAGGCCTGGACTGCAGCATTTATACTGCCATCCGCCAGAGTGACAATGAAACATGACTTGAGGCCTGGACTGCAGCATTTATACTGCCATCCACCAGAGTGACAATGAAACATGACTTGAGGCTTGGACTGCAGTATTTATACTGCCATCCACCAGAGTGACAATGAAACATGACTTGAGGCTTGGACTGCAGCATTTATACTGCCATCCGCCAGAGTGACAATGAAACATGACTTGAGGTCTGGACTGCAGCATTTATACTGCCATCCACCAGAGTGACAATGAAACATGACTTGAGGCCTGAACTGCAGCATTTATACTGCCATCCGCCAGAGTGACAATGAAACATGACTTGAGGCCTGAACTGCAGCATTTATACTGCCATCCACCAGAGTGACAATGAAACATGACTTGAGGCCTGAACTGCAGCATTTATACTGCCATCCGCCAGAGTGACAATGAAACATGACTTGAGACCTGTACTGCAGCATTTATACTGCCATCCACCAGAGTGACAATGAAACTTGACTTGAGGCCGGGACTGTAGCATTTATACTGCCATCCACCAGAGTGACAATGAAACATGACTTGAGGCCTGGCTGGACTGCGGCATTTATACTGCCTTCCACCAGAGTGACAATGAACATGACTTGAGGCCTGGACTGCAGCATTTATACTGCCATCCACCAGAGTGACAATGAAACATGACTTGAGGCCTGCTATGTGTTCCTGGTTGGAAGGGACAATGGAAAAGAAAAACGAAAACATGTATGGAGCCCCTGTGTATGAGAGGAGAGAGAGAGAGAGAGAGAGAGAGAGAGAGAGAGAGAGAGAGAGAGAGAGGGAGAGGGGTGGGGGGGGTGAGAGAGAGAGAGAGAGAGAGAGAGAGAAAGAGGGGTGGGGGAGAGGGAGAGAGAGAAAGAGGGGTGGGGGTAGAGAGAGAGAGAGAGAGAGAGAGAGAGAGAGAGAGAGAGAGAGAGAAGAGAGAGAGAGAGAGAGAGGGAGGGAAGAGAGAGAGGAGAGAGAGAGGAAGAGAGAGAGGGAGAGAGAGAGAGAGAGAGAGAGAGAGAGAGAGAGGGAGAGAGAGAGAGAGAGAGAGAGAGAGAGAGAGAGAGAGAGAGAGAGAGAGAGGAGAGAGAGAGAGAGAGAGAGAGAGAGAGAGAGAGAGAGAGAGAGAGAGAGAGAGAGAGAGAGAGAGAGAGAGAGAGAGAGAGAGAGAGAGAGAGAGAGAGAAGAGAGAGAGAGAGAGAGAGAGAGAGAGAGAGAGAGAGAGAGAGAGAGAGAGAAAACACAACAACAGCTGGCTAGGACACCTTTTGTACAGCTGAGGGAACCGCTGTATTGTGGTTCCTTTCAACATACAGAGCTGACCGCTGGTCAGCTGCCTTCTCTATATAGGATGACCCACTGTCTGTAAGGGTGGCGGTTGTTAAATCCTCCTCCACCGTGATGAAAGGTAGCCTGCCCTATATAGTCTATCAATAAAACTTCTAATTTTATTAACGGATATTAGTATTGTATAACCAAACGCAAATTAAAACTTCACATTAAACTTTTTTCTGTGACAGTGAGCTTCTGGGGTTCTTTCAAAACGTTTCTGAGG
>NW_028247003.1:0-16679 GCF_964263255.1 Lissotriton vulgaris | reverse complement strand
CCCTCTCCTTGGCAGCAAAGCAACAGCAGGTCAGTCCAGCAGAGCAACAGCAGGATAGTCTTCCTTCTTCAGTTTCAGCTTTTTCCATGGCAGAGGTTCCTTCTTGATTCCAGGATGATCTAATTTTCTGTTGTCAGGGGTCCTGTACTTATACCCCTAAAAGTCTTTGTTCTCTTTGTGCAAGTGGGCCCTGAGCTCGGTCTGAACTAACCCTGGGCGTAGTTCGCGGAGTCGAACTCCGCGGAGCTACGCGAAGACGCACTTGCACTCCGCGAACTACGCGTAGCTCTGCAGCCATGCGTAGTTGCTTGCTAGACCCGTTCGTGCGCCGTTTTTTGTCTTCTGGAGCGCGGTGTGCGTGTTCGGGGCGTTGCCTGCATGCTCAGGATGGCTAGCGCGCTAAGTTACCCAAGAGGTTTGTCCCGCCCGCTTGCGTTCCCTTATTTCCTGTTCCGGGTCACAAGTAACGTGTTCGGGGTGTGCAAGACATGTTCGGGAACTCATCTTCTCGTTCGCACTACAAAAGTGCGTGATCGCGCTAAATATCGCGCGAACCTACCCACGCGGTCGCGATGGGCGCAGCCATCTTGGATCACACACTCTGGCTATGGTTTTGGGCCTACTTTAGCATCTTGCTGATATCTCTTCAATCCTGGTCTTTTTACCCACTTTTTAAAACTTTCTTTAGTTATTACCTATCTCTCTCTGTGCCTAGGTTTATATTTTTCATTTTATTTCTACTTTTACAACTTTTCTATTATTTTATTTTACTTCCTTCTTTTACCTTGCTTCTTCTTTCCCCTACCTTTTTGTCTTGAACTTTTCTTCTCCCCTCCACCCAGAACCATGGTCAAGGGCGCCAGCAGCAGCGGCGGCTCAAAGGGCAAGGCGCCTGTGCCCCAAAAAACCTGGCTGCCTTGTGGCAGAATGCGCCCCCTAGGGGTGAGGCCTGCCAACTTTTTGGGGAGGAGGAGGTGGCTGCCCTGGTCTTTTTTATCCAGCGCCACCTCCCCTTGATGTTGGCAGCAGGCGGCAGGCCCGGCTCCGGCTACCACCAGATTGAAGAGCGTCTCCGGCGGTGGGCGAAGGTGCGCCGGGCAGTCTTCCGCTGCTCCGGTATCCAGCGTACCCATCCTCAGCTGACCCACCGCTGGGCAGACATTTTGGACCGGGAGCAGGACCTGTTGGACCTGCTTGGTGTCGAGGTCGTGGGTCTTGGTGAGTGGCTACCCAAAAAAAAAAGTGTGTGTATAATATATATCTATAGTAGTATAAGTATTGTTATTGTATCTTTGTAAATCTTGGCTGAATAAGTAACGCGTTGACTGGTGCTCCTAGTTACATTTCCGATGTATTCCGTTATATCTACTGTAATTGTATGACACTGGTCTGTGCTGCGCTTCTTCATCTTCACTGACTCTTGCGTGTTCAATTTGGCGCTAGCTTTTGCTGTTTATTGATGTGAGATTTTCTTTATTGTAGAGAACTGAAGTTAGTTAATGCTATTAATAGAGTCTTGTCCTTCCTTTGTCCGTCAGTGAAATAGCGTTTGATGGATAATTGTACGTGTTTGCATATTGTATCATTTTTTTTTACGGCCTTCTCTTCTGCATGAATCCTCCTCTGGCAATGAATGCTAAAGTTACTTTGTTCTTCTTACCTCAGCCAGGGCCGGCTTTAGGCATGTGCAAGCTGTGCAACTGCACAGGGCCACCAAACGCCAGGGGCCACCACACCAATATATATCCTTAATTTAATAATCCTCAGAGGATGGATACATATTTGCGTGGCGGCCCCTGGCAGGGATTTGGTGTCTCCGGCTCTGTTCCACTTCCAAACACCCTGACTCCCCCCTCTTCACTGGCCTCCGTGCTCCGCCCCGACCTCCTCTTCCGGGCCCCCCTACCTACGCTCCCTGGCCAGGACCACCATGAGCCTAGAGCCGCCCCTGCCTCAGCCCTCCATAGAACTGATGTAGTTTGTTTAGTGAGTGGGTAGGGCAGCAGTAGCATTCAGTCAGTAGCAGAACAAAATATGATGCAATGAACGTACAATTTTGTGTTAGTATTCACAAAGTTAAGCATGTCTCCTCCTTATGATCTATGCATTTTGCTGGCAAAAATAAAAAAGAAATGCCTACTTACAGATAATTGATTACCCCATTCTTGAATCGGTGGTGTTGTTCAGGTGTTACTGCCTCTGTGTTACTTAGTAATCTGCAATCAGAATGTTTATGGAACATTTGATTTGTTTTCTCCAAGTATACAGTCAGTGAATCATGCAAGGCAGTAGTCATTTGGTAGATCAATGTTTGTTTCTTTTATTGTTGTAGCAGTCATTTTTGAAATGCTGTCTATGTTTCACAGCACTCAATGTTTTTCTCTTTCTTTATTATTTCTTACATGAACCACAGAACCCAGGGGCAAGCAGAAGGCTGGGACCGAGTCGGCGGGTGAACCTGAACCACAGGCACAGAGCTCCTCTACTGAGGATCCTGCTGCTGTCCCCAGTAAGTCCAACAGTGATTTCTTTTGGAACAATGATATTTCCCTAACTTTCTAACGGAGCTTTTTTTTCCAACCGATTAATGACATTTCATTCCTAACTAAATTTTGACAAATGCTTTTTTGATTTTGATTATGTTTTCAAAATTTTGGGTATCTGTCCCTGCCTTTCTGTTCCTTCAAAGAACCTCTGTTATGACTCTCTGTGCTACTACTAGACTGTCTGTAGGTAAGCTTGCCCTGTTGCCCACTCTTTAGTTAAGGTATTAATCTTTTCAAAAAATCTGTGATAGAATAGCTGCAGGCACAGGGTCCACTCCTATCTTATGCTTTTTCCTCTGTAATGTCTCTTCTTTGCCAATTGACACCAACCAAGTATGCATCCAGATGTTGGTCTAGTATTTTGTAAACGTTAGTATACCACTACTACTCTTGTGGGTATTCTTCTATGCAGTCACATACATAACTATGTATGCACCACAAAATTGGATGTTGGTGATAGGCAGGTTGGACCTTACTTACTTACAGTCTTACACCTCAGTCACAGAACTCTGAGGAACCCACAATTCACTGAACGACAACCTATATGGGCTCAGTCATTGGTCAATTATTCAATTATCCCACTCCTGAACCCCAATACCAAGATGCCCAATGCTTTTATTACACAATCCATAACCTAAGTAACCCCCTTTTGCTCACTCTCTCGTGTAAGTCTACAAGACAACAGACACTGAAAATATACTTCTGAGTCAATGTGGTACTTCAAAAGCCTTATTATGTTAGAAGTAACTAAGTAAGTAACATCAATGTTTTTAAGTTGTTCCGTGAAATACGTCAAGGCCCACCATAAAAAATCCAGAGTTAAAAAAGGCTGAATAAAGTAATCTACATTTGTACAGCTACCAGTTCACGATAGGGAAATGTGGGAAATGTCGGAGACCCCTCACCATTGAACGTATACAGGTTACATATGCCTCTTTTTGGTAAGCTCTGGAAATTTCTGCTTCGTAGAAGGAAATCTTCTCATCTGCCGAAAAATAATGACAAAAGTGGTGCACGTTAGACAGTATGAAAAAATTAAATACATTTATGCAAGTTTTTAGCAGGCATGCTAAAAAAAAGGAGTAACCTGAGGCTGTAAGCAAACTCGATTCCACAATCCACATTCAAAAAGTAAATACGGGCCTTTTTATTTTCCAAACTCTTCAGGTGTATGCTTTGAACAATCATGTGGCCTCAAAGGTGTCTTCTCGTACTGCGCAACAAGCTGCGAGGTAGCATGCGCAAAACTGTAGACATTGATGTACAAACTGGTTAGGTTACATGGTTCAGTCTAACTTTCCAAGGACTAGAGTAGCAGTAGAGATGAGATGAGCTTGGGTACCATACCATAACAAATGAATGCTAATATGTGTAGTGAGTTAGTTACTCTGCTGTACTAGGCAATGTGGACTACTACTGATTACGTTGTACTTAACTGTTTTGCAGAACTCCATTCTTGGTGAACAAGTACAATAGGGGCTGTGCATCCATCTAAAAAGGTGTACTTATTTCTATAGGTGCAGAACCGGTACCATCCACAAGTGCCGACGGGGACAGCGGCGCAGCATCAGCAGAGGCGATCCCGGAGGGGACAGGAGGACCAGAGGCACCTACACCAGCACCAGCAGCAGTGGGGGAGGAGCCAACAACCGTGGGCGATGGTAAGTTACATTCAATAGTGATCCGCATTACTTGGTGGGTGGGGAAAACTTCCTCACTGTACTCTGATATTTATAATGAACTTGAAGTTCTACTGGACAATATATGACGCCACCTTTATTTGTCATTACCAAGCTTAGCATTACCACCGGCGAGAATTGATAAAATAACAGGCCTCTTCTATCTGACTACAACTCAGCTGTGAAAGGTTGGTGGCAGACTAAAAAAGTCTTATCCACAATATTACATGACCGCGATGGATTAACACTAAGGAGATTGATTTTAAGTATGATGAAAGGAGCAAGGAAAAAGCACCAATCATCTAATATAGAAGGATACTTTGGAATCAGCAATGCAGGTAGCTGATAGCAGTCAGATGCATGGGTTGTTGTGGAAGCATAGAAAGGGGAAAACACAGCTGCCTGCGTGGGTGGGAGACACATCCAATATTGGTGGGTAGTGGTGGATAGTGTCAGCAGCGGTGTTTTGGTCAAACCCAAAGGCACGGGAAGGTGGGGACGACTGGATGCATTCCGGGTCGTTGCTGGCGAAACACAAACCACCTAAGGTTTGTTGCGCGATATAAAGAATGATAGTCTCTACTAGACATTTACTAGTACTAGCTGGCCCCTGTTAATTAATGTTAGTTTGAGACTGTCACTGTTCCCGGAAGCACAGAGTATATGATATAAAAAAACGAGATATGAAAAAGACAGGTGTTCGTATGTGTGTGACCGTTGAAGTACACCCATGCTTTGCTACTAGGGCAGGCATAATGCCGTGCCAAAAAGTCAAACAAATTAAGTATATAAGCCGTAGAATGTTCAAGATAGATAAAACACCATTTTTTGTACTCAGCTTGCTTGCTAGTGCTACTGTACTGTGCCACTATGTGTTAAATAAATTATGTGTTCTTGATTTGCTGGGATTTTGTATTACAACAATTCTGTCTCTTTCTTTATAGTTACTCCTTCAAAACCAACGAGAAAGGAATTGGAAGTCCGGGCCCGGCAGCGGAAACTGCAGGCCATCGTTGAGGCCTACCGCCGGCTGGTGGCTCAGGCCGAGGAGGAGGAGGAGGAGGCGGCGGCAGCAGCTGCTGCCTCTTCCAATGCACCGGCCCCCAAGCCTGCAGGAGTACGTCGCCGTGGTCAGGCAGCCGCCCGCCGCCAGATTTTTTCAGCATCGGCCACCCCCCCACAACATGCATGCCAATGTAGGTGCCATCAATTCCAAACAAAGATTCTCCTCCGGGTAGCCAGGCTGGAGGGTGAAATAGAGGAGCGTGTGAAGCTCATTGTTGATAAACACTTGCAAGCCCGCCGGCTTTGAGATGGACCCTGTTTGTTTGCCCCTTTTTCAATCCTTTTGTTGGTGGGTGGGAATTGGGTGTTGGGGTTTACATTACATTGAACGTGGAAATTTGGTTGGGGTTAGGGGAGGCGGGTAGGGACAGCTGTGGGGTAAGATTTAATATATATTTTATTTTTGTATCATCTTTATTTATATTATGTTAAAATAAACAAGACACAAAGTTATGTTCAAAAGAAAATATTTGAAGTTCATTTGTGTTTGTTGGGGGGTGGAGGGGGGGCTGTTTCACCAAATAATGTACGTTGTGCAACATCGCAAGGTTTAATTGGCCATGCAGGTCAGCGGACAGTGCTTTCTAATAAAAAAATATATTGGCCACATCTTTAACATGCAGACAGATAGATGCGGTAAACCCTCACCGAGTTATATTTGTAGTATTAGAAGAACTACCAGTCTGTCTTGCGTTATACCTCACAGCAAACTTATCTTACCTGTGATTGCTGATGATGATTTATGATGAAGTGTGGCACTGCAAGGGCTGCATTTGTTTCCCAAGACAATCGAGAAGAATCTGTGGTTCTGAAATTCTGTGATAGTACTAGTAGTAGACAGACCCTGCCAGTAGCATTTTTAGACAAAAAGAAAGAGGCAGTCATTTGCGTGACAGACAATGTGGGGGTAGTATAAGTATTAAGTACAGTACATTACACGACTGACCCAATATTGCAACTGCTAAACTGAAACAAAACAATGGTTTTGGGGACTGGAAACTAAGTGCAAGAGAAGATAAGAAGTTCAACTGTAGTTGTAGTACTCACGGCAACGTCAAACTTTTCTAAATCATAATGCTTTAAACTTAAACCCAAACAATTACGCCAATTCATTAGATGTATTCGTTGTTTGATGGTAATGGTAAATTATTTGGCATTATACAGAGAGCTTGAGTTGGGAAGCCGAAGAAGATCCTGGCCATGCCTTGTTGACATTTCACTATTGTTGCTTTCACCACATCTGCCCCAGCAAGCGCGTGATCAAATTGTTGGTGTATATTTAATGTAACAAACATCACACCTCAATGAAACCATGCAGCCCGGGGGAAGAGGGTTAGGGTTTGTTGAATGGATGGGTACGGGGGTTTTGGGAAAGGTTTGAGAAAGAAAAACAGTACGCATGGAGACAACAAAAGCAAAACAATGAAGACGATGATTTATGATGTTGATCCACTAGCCAATGAATGTAAGGAATAAACGTAGGAAAAGGACACGCTGAATATCATTCTTGGTTTCCCGCCATCCAATTGCTTGATGATGAGGATTAGTGGTAAGGGTGAGTTGATGCTCATAGTATAATAGCAGTGGGTGAAAAACGTCCAGCCTGAAAAAGAAAAGGCAAATACAAAAGAATGTGAATGACCTAAACAAATTGTAATACAGTAAAGATCAAAAAAATAATACAAGAGGAGTAGTCGTATGAGAGGACTTTCAGACTGAGGCGGCTTCGATACAATATGTATAAGTCTACTAGTTGCACATCATTATTAATCTAGAAGTACAAAAAACGACAGGAGCCAGAACAGAACAGGCCCACGACGACACAGGGTCGCCCGTATTACAAACTGCATTTCCCTAAAAATTTCACAGAGCCACAGAAAGGGGAATAAAAAAGCAACCTAGCATTTACAAAATTAATCAACAAAATCAATGCGTCATTCTCAGTCATCAATCATACCACTATTGTACTCTACCACTGCACAGTGCACACACATGTAGTAGCCTGGGTCTACTGTGCTGTGCCTCTTTTTTGTATTTATTACCTTGTATTCCACTCCAAGAAACATCGTACATCAATCAGCTCAGATCCAACTGCCTGACAGCAAAGATATGGTGGTCACCATCATTATCAGGTGTGGCACGTCTAGTCCAACAGCAACAGCAACTCAGTCTGTAGTGAGTGACTACGATAAATTAAGTCCTGACTGCACCTGTAGTAGTAGGAACACAAGTGCGTAAATAATTTATATTATTAAATAACATGGAAAAATTGGCTATCACGTGAGTCTGAAGTTACTAGTATACTTCAACTCCATGCACATTTGCTCAGAGTCAGCAAAACAATATATCCAATGCAATGCATGGCATCATTCATTTAATATACCTGTCTTGCTCTTCTCTTTCACTGTCAGATGATTGATCACAGATGCTGCCGAGCCTTTTAAATGTAATGACGAGTCACAACAAGTTGACTTCAGTTGTGGATGCCTGCTCAAGTTTCTTTTGACACTGAAGAGTCGTCTATGAATGCCTGCAGACAGAGGTGGTAGCCTTAAGACTCAGTAAGGCAGTGATGAGTTGCAGATTTCAAAAAAAATAGAGGATGGCTGTTGTCATGTACGGTTCACTTGTTATGAAGGGACTGTTAGAGGCTACATTATTGTTATTGTACTATACTCCATCTACAACATCCAATGTATGGCTGGCAAGATGGAATTGTATTGACTTGAGTGGGAGTCAAGAAGATGGAGCAAGACTCTGAGGAGTGCAGTCAACATGGAACATAAATGCACAGGCGTGCAACTCCAGGAGGTAAATAAAAAGATACAGTGAAAATAAATGCACAGGCGTGCAACTCCAGTAGGTACATAAAAAGAATCAGTGGTGGGGATGGATTTGGTTGTGGTTTTTATTAGCAGTTTTGCACCAGAAAGCCATTGTTAATAAGAAAATAAATAACACAAATAAAGGAAGGGAGAAAGTAACAATTTAAAAGCCTATTTGTCAGGGAAGAGGAGCTCGTCCTCAAACTCTGGGGGTTCGGACAGAAGTAGGTCATGTAACACAGTAGTGATGATGTCTTCGGACTCGCTTTCTTCATCCTGCTCTGATTCACGTACTTTATAGTCTGGTGGTATGAAGTGTTGATTCATTTTTATCATTGTCAGCCTCTCCACGCTTTTGGGGGAGAGACTGGTCCTTTTCGATGTCACAATGGCACCAGCTGCACTGAAAACCCGCTCAGAAGGGACACTGGCTACAGGACAAGCCAGATACTTTATCGCCAGCCTGCTCAGCACTGGCCACTGTCTCCTTCTTTCATACCAATAGACCAATGGGCTTTGCTCCATGAACACCTCTATTGTGTCATCCAGATAGGCCTGAACCATCCGTTCAGTGTTCTTTGGTGCTCGGCTTTGCTGGTCCTCTTTCCCCTTTGCAACAGCAACGGACTTACCCATCCCTTTTTGTAGAAAAAAAGCAGTTATGCTTTTGGTTGTGTCTGCTGAATCAGATCGTGTAGGTTCTGCTTTTGGTACTGGTGGTGCCTGCTGGGAAGCAGACGCACTGCTCTCATGCTCTGAAGAACTTGCCTCAGGAGGATGGCCTGGAGTACTTTGACTGTCCTGGGCTGGCACTGACAGGCCTTTAAGTAACAGCCGTTCAGTTTCTAAATCATTAGCTTCCACAGCTATGGAACTTTTGTAATTGGCAACATCCCCATCTGAAAAAGGAATTACTGCGCTACTGCTGACAAACAATTTGTACCGTGGATCCAACATTGTTGCAGTTATGTAATGTTGATCTGACACAATCATTTGAAGCCTTGCATTTACAGATAAGCGGTTGGCTAAGGCCTTGGCCAAGGTATATGCATCACATTTTTCTTCGTCACCTTCGTATGTTTCACAGACCTCCTTCAGCTGTTGCTCAAGCATGTACAACAATGGGATGGCTTGGCCCATAGTACAGTCCTCCCTGCTAACTGCACGTGTGAAGACCTCAAAAGGTAGTAGCATCTCTGTCAAGCATTTAATGATGTCCCACTGCCACATCTCAACGGTCAGGGTTTTAAGATTAACAGTAGGATCCCCTAATCTTCTTGACATGACATAAGCATTCAGTGGTAAGTACTGCTCAAAGAGACGCTCAAGCATGAAATAAGTAGAGTTCCAACGTGTTGGGACCTCTTGGATAAGTGCTTTGACTGGCAATTTATGCTCACGCTGAATGACGCGTAGCAGCTTCCGTGCTTTAAAAGAATGGTTAAAATGCGTGCATATTCTTCTGCAGATGGTCAGTATGTTGCTGAATTTGGCTTCATTTTTCAGAAAGTCTTGCACGACTAAGTTAATGCAGTGTGCCAAACAGGGTACCCTGAAATAATGTCCTTCTCTCATTGCCTTCACTACATTACTGCCATTGTCGGTGGCAACAAAACCAATCTTAAGGCCTCTTGGTTGCAGCCATTCAAAGACCTTGCTGTTAAACTCAGACAAAATGTTTTCAGCAGTATGAGTTCTCTCCATACCAAACATGGCTACAGTTGCATGTCTGCGAGTATCATTAAAAATCCCAGCAATGTCAAGGCCTAAAGTTAACTTGTCTTTAACAACTGCAAGAGATCCAGTGTGCGGTGATGCACATGTAATCTGCTGTGGCTTCGCGACTGCTCCACATGTCTGTTGTCAGGTGGATACAATGGACAACACTCTGTTGTAAGGCTTTCCCAATCAATTCCAGCACGTCGTGGTGTAGTGCTGGAATAGCAACTCTTGCAAAATAGTAGCGACTGGGAACGTCCCATTTTGGGGAGAGTGTTGCCACTAATTCCCGAAATCCCACTGCCTCAACAAATGAAAATGGGAGAAGGTCGAGTGCCAACATTTTTGCAAGTTTCGCATTGTACAAACGTGCTATTGGGTGGTTCCGCTAGTACTTTCCCTCCTGCCTAAACATGCTAGTAATGGTACGCTGCTTGGTATTTCTTTCTGTTATGCTAGACGGACCACCTTGCAACGCAGACTTTGCACTCCTTGGTGTCTCCGGCTGACTCTGGTGCCACTGAGAAGTTGCTGATGCAGAGGATGTGGACTGCACCACTCCAGTGCTGGCGACAGGGCTCATTTGTATACCACTCCCAGATAGAAGGTCATCGTCTCCCTCTTCTTCCTCCTGGTCAACCATGAGTGGACCTTGTAGTACTGTATCCCCACCAACACCAGTGCTTGCAGGGTGGTTCTCCCACTTGATTAAGTGTGTTTTTTTCAAATGGGTCATTCGACTTCCAGTACCATAGTTTGTACCAATCTTACCACGACTAACATTGGCATGACAAATGGTGCATATAGCAATGTTCTCCTGATGTGGGTGAACTGTAAAAAAATCCCACACTGGGGAGGTAAACTTTTGTCTCCTGCCATAGGAAGAGGACCCACTTCCAATGCCGGATGAACTGGAGGATTTTTGTTGAATTTCCCTATGTGACAGCTCAGTACTAGTACTGCCACTACCTCCTTCTGTTGAGGTGGCGCTTGTGCTGGATGTCGGACGCTGCCGGGCCTTCGCTGATGAAAAAATGTGAGCTGGTGTTACTTTGGGTGCTGAGTGTGTAGGAGTTATACGTGCTACCTGCTCATCACTAATCGCAGCCCTTCTGGATAGGGTGAAAATGTTGGTCTCTACATCCTCTGCACCAGGAATAACGCTCGTGATGATGACAGTGTCAGACCCGTCTTTATCACCAGCAGTATCCTGCTCACCTACATCGACCTCCATAGGTTCAAGCCTTGGTGGATCCTTCCTTTTTCCTAGCCTGGTCTTGGGATGTCTCTCCTTTGAATGCTAGGATAGTTTTGGATGCCAATCCTTATCAAGGTCATCTGAAGGGATGCTTGGCGAAGAAGTCGATGCACTGCCACTAACCCTCCTTTCCCTTGGTAAATTGAAAGACAATAGATCACCTCCAGAAGTGGCTTCCTCTTCTTCTTGCTCGGAATGAGGCTCTACTTCCTGAACTGCCCCGACTTCGGGAGGAACAACTACTACTATTGCGTGCGGAGATGGTGGTTGTTGTTCTTGAGGAAGTACTATAGCGGGCTGTGGTTCTTCAACAACTACTATTGTGGGATTTGGTTGATGTTGTTGAACAACTATTGCGGGCGGTGCTTGTGGTTGTTCAACAACTATTGCGGGAAGTGGTTGTGGTTGTTGAACATCTACTGCTGGCGGTGGTTGTTGAGCACTTTCATCTTGCGTGGATTGTGTACTACTTTGAGACAGCGATAAGTTTAGTTCAGGCTCAGTATCACTGCTTTGTAACACTAGGCTGGCTACCTCTTCGACCCTCATGTGCTTGGCCCTGGGTTGGTGGCTTGCCCCCGCTAATGCGGATGTGCTGGCCCCAGCTTGCACCCCGGACACCGCTGCTGCAGGCGTACCTTTTGGGGGCCCAAAAAAGGTTTTGGGGTCCATACCACACTTAAGTGACACTTCCTTCTTCTGTACCTTCTTCTCAGCAACTTTCTTGGTGGTGGAGGACCAAGTACCTGCTTTCTTAGGGCCCATCTTCTTCTGATGTCAGCACACAGCAGCACTCAGTAGCACAAATTGCAGAGATGTGTGGTCAGATGAGTCACACACCACACGTGGCGTACAACTGAAGGACGTCCGTCTGGCAGTAGAACGGGCGATGGATGAAAACAACCAGCACCTCCTCAGTCTTTTTTTGTGCACCTACAAGCAAAGAAGACAGAACAACATCAGTCAAACAAGCAGTAAGCCAACATGAACAATTGAAAGACACACAGGCCAATGTATAAAACACAAAACAGAAGACTAATACTACCAGCACCACAGCTCCCAGCCACATGAAGTCCAGAAAGAACCAATAAAGTCAAGCGGGCCTATATACCAATATGGACAGAAAAAGGAGGATGCCTGCTACACATGACAGGTTAATGCAAGGAATAAAATACCCCATGGCTAAGAGGTTGGAAACCTACACCGCAAAAACACATACAAGGCATAAAATTATTACACACACAAAAAAGTTACCTACACCCTTGCCCAGACAACACATTTGGGAATGCAATGCCATACACACATGCCCTAATGATGTTAATTGAATAGACCGAATATAAACAGCTACATAAAGCAGCCCCGCTAACTACTACCTCTGGGACTCTGGACTACTGTCAGATCAGACCAAAAGCAGGGAGGCCAATGATAAATGCACAAAGGAAGTACCTACAAAATGGCCTTCACCACATGGCCTGTCCACCAACAACAACATGGCAAAATCATCACAAAGGAAGTACACACAAAATGACCCCCACCACATGGCCTGGCCACCCATAACAACATGAAAAGAAAGAGAAGACAGACAATAAATGCCTATGGCAAAGGGACAATGCTTAGCTTCACAAAATGGACACACCACCGCCCAAATTGGTCACCCCACCCATAAACAAGAAATCATTACATAGAGGACAGAAAGAAACTGGAAGTGGTCCATGCTCCAATAAGAGAAAACTACAACCAAATGACACATAAATGAGGACTTTTTGTAGTACAAGAAAAACATTAAACATTTTCAAGGAACTTTTATGCAACTCGGGACATATTGTTCGCGAGATTGCAAAATCGGCGTGTTCGGCAGAGCGAATTGAATGAAACGTCGTTATCGCGTTCCCGAGCCAGTATATTGAGCGTGCGAACAAGACAAAAAATGTAATGTCGCGTGTCCACACTGTGCGACGTTACCAAAAGTACGCGAGCTGTATTCCTAAGGTTACCTACTGGCAGGGAGTGCCATATTAGTTACACACAAGCAACCAAAAGCTGAAAGTACCAACATAAAAAAAATGTGAAGCAATCCAAAGCCATACACGATGTAATTAAAGATACACCACAAAAAGAGTTGATTAACTTTAATGCACCTATGGCTATGGGTAGTAGTACCTCTGCCCTACTGCCAGAATAGTCAAAAACCTTGGATGCCTATGGCAAAAGCACAAAGGAAGGACACACAAAATGGCCGCCACCATAGGGCCTGGCCACCAACAACAACATGGAAAAATCACAAAGGATGTATACCCAAAATGGCCTCCACCACATGGCCTGGCCACCAACAACATGGCAAAATCAGTCACAAAGGAAGCATACACAAAATGGCCGCCACCACATGGCCTGTCCACCAACAACAACATGGAAGAATCATCACAAAGGAAGTACACACAAAATGGCCCCCACCACATGGCCTGGCCCCCCACAACAACATGAAAAGAAAGAGAAGACAGACAATAAATGCCTATGGCAAAGGGACAATGCTTAGCTTCACAAAATGGACACACCACCGCCCAAATTGGTCACCCCACCCATAAACAAGAAATCATTACATAGAGGACAGAAAGAAACTGGAAGTGGTCCATGCTTCAATAAGAGAAAACTACAACCAAATGACACATAAATGAGGACTTTATGTAGCACAAGAAACACATTAAACATTTTCGAGGAACTTTTATGCAACTCGGGACATATTGTTCGCGAGATTGCAAAATCGGCGTGTTCGGCAGCGCGAATTAAATGAAACGTCGTTATCGCGTTCCCGAGCCAGTACATTGAGCGCGCGAACAAGACAAAAAATTTAATGTCGCGTGTCCACACTGTGCGACGTTACCAAAAGTACGCGAGCTGTATTCCTAAGGTTACCTACTGGCAGGGAGTGCCATATTAGTTACACACAAGCAACCAAAAGCTGAAAGTACCAACATAAAAAAAATGTGAAGCAATCCAAAGCCATACACGATGTAATTAAAGATACACCACAAAAAGAGTTGATGAACTTTAATGCACCTATGGCTATGAGTAGTAGTACCTCTGCCCTTCTGCCAGAATAGTCAAAAACCTTGGATGCCTATGGAAAAAGCACAAAGGAAGGACACACAAAATGGCCGCCACCATAGGGCCTGGCCACCAACAACAACATGGAAAAATCACAAAGGATGTATACCCAAAATGGCCTCCACCACATGGCCTGGCCACCAACAACATGGCAAAATCAGTCACAAAGGAAGCATACACAAAATGGCCGCCACCACATGGCCTGTCCACCAACAACAACATGGCAGAATCATCACAAAGGAAGTACACACAAAATGGCCCCCACCACATGGCCTGGCCACCCACAACAACATGAAAAGAAAGAGAAGACAGACAATAAATGCCTATGGCAAAGGGACAATGCTTAGCTTCACAAAATGGACACACCATCGCCCAAATTGGTCACCCCACCCATAAACAAGAAATCATTACATAGAGGACAGAAAGAAACTGGAAGTGGTCCATGCTCCAATAAGAGAAAACTACAACCAAATGACACATAAATGAGGACTTTTTGTAGCACAAGAAACACATTAAACATTTTCGAGGAACTTTTATGCAACTCGGGACATATTGTTCGCGAGATTGCAAAATCGGCGTGTTTGGCAGCGCGAATTGAATGAAACGTCGTTATCGCGTTCCCGAGCCAGTACATTGAGCGCGTGAACAAGACAAAAAATGTAAGGTCACGTTCTCACACTGTGCGAAGTTACCAAAACTACCCAAGCTGTATTCCTAGGGTTACCTAATGGCAGAAATTGACAGATTAGTTAAACACACCCAAAACCTGACATACCCCACACATAAAAATAAGATTTTCTAAATCAAACCAAGCCGTCCATGATTTTCTAATTAAGGGTACACCACAAAAACAGTTGATTAACTTTCATGACCCTATGACTAGTACCTCTGGCCTACTGACAGAGTAGGCCACAAGGTTGGAGGCCTATGGCAAGAGCAAAGTGGCTGGGAAACATAAAATGGCCGCCAACACATGGCCAGGCCAACCACAGAAAGTTAATACAATGAACTCAAGCATGCCTACACACTAACTACATGGAGTACTAGGGTCAGCTATTGGCTTAAAAAAAATAAAAACATTTAAATTACACAAACAGAAATTCCACAACAGACATGCCATTGCATAATGACCATAATCCAATGCCAGCCATGATGTTTGTTTACAAACTTGAATAAAAATTTAAACCCAGACCACAGAAACATGATTTTACCCATGGGTACCTGTCTATGTAGCCTGGATGAAATTTAAAAAGAAATACAAGTTGGGACCTCATAAAAGTACAGGCCCCCATCAATAATTTAAATCCAGGAATGAATACTGTAGTTAAAAAAATCTCAAATCAAACAAACACAAGTCTACAACATCATACTCACTCATACATTACTGAAACTTACTTGAAAAAGAGAATTCCAAATCCAAAAGTCCTCAATAAAATCCAAGAAAAAGCAGTAATGCAGCCAACACACACAGAAAGTGATCCTTCCAGCTCAAAATCCGAATGAAAGTGAGCACCTCATGGAGAAAGCACTGGGAGGAGCCTGGTGGACAGGAACAGGAAGTTGTAAACTCAAGAGCCCTTCCTCCTTAATCTTCAAAAATAGAGTAGAAACAAAAAGAGGACTCCTTCCCCCAAAAAATACAGCCAAAGGTACAACTTTAAGGGGTTTCTCACTTTTTTGCTAACCAAAATGGTAATTTATTATTATGGTTTAACTTTTAACATGCTCGCGAGTTATTCTGTGCAAGATTGCAGGTTCTGCGTGTTCGGCAACTCGATCTTACCAACAAGCATCCTCGCGCGTCCTTATGACGCTATCGCACATCCAAATGACATTATCGCGTTCGCACAGTCGCACGGAATGGTGCGGGAGGGTTTACAAACATGGTGGCACACGCGACCGGGAAAAAGCGAACGCAGAACCAAGGTAAGCCATTGCCGCGCACGTGATAAACTTATTCAGCGCGCGAGAACTACGCTACGCACCGTATCGCGGAGTAATCGACAGCTACGCGTACTCCGTGGAACGGGGAGTTGCCGAAACTCCGCAAACTCCGCGAACGGAGCGTAGTTCTTCGCCCAGGGTTAGTCTGAACCAGTTCTGGGTGTTCCTTGAGCACTTTGTTTTCCTGGCTTCTCCTTTCAGAGTCAGGGGCAGGGTCGTCAGCCGCCCAGCAGGAGGTGGAGCCAGCATTGTGGAAGGCAGGCACAGCCCCAATCGGGCCCAGGTGCTATCTCCTCCAACCACTCAAGTTGAAAATGCAGTCATTGAGTCCAGGGCTGACCCAGCCAGCCTCCTGGGGGCTACCCAGCCTCTGTCACTCTCAAACCAGACAGTCAATTCCCAAACAGGCCAAGGCACACAGAAAGGTCAGACAAGAGAACAGCAACTTTCTAAAAGTGCTGTTCTCAAACCCAGGAGTTAAAAACCACCTTTCCTAAAATATGTGTTAATAAATTCTGAGTTCAGGGATACCAGACTTTTT
>NW_028247002.1:0-14332 GCF_964263255.1 Lissotriton vulgaris | reverse complement strand
ATGTGTCACCACTGTAGTAACGTAAGACACGGTCTAGTGTCTCAGTTCTTTCTGTAACTGCACACCTAACACCCACCCACCACCAGGCGTCACAGGTCATGTGACACTGGCCAATAAAGGGGCCGAGCGCTCGTGCTCTGGGCCCATTCACCCATCTGTTACCACTGTGTCGGTGTCTGCCTCATTGTGTGCTTGCTGCGTCATGAGGGCCTAGCGCCCCTCACCTCAGATCACGACAATGGCGACGAGGCGGAGCTGTGCCCAGCGTGCCACAGCTAATTGAAACCATCGTGGGGGAAGAGGAGAGAGCTGTGAGGCGACGTCGCGCCCCCCCCCTTTCCCCCCCACAGGATCGGCGCCTGCCTTCCGTGAGGCCCGCGGGGCGTGAGCCAAGCCCCGGGCCGACAAGACCGAGGAGGTGACCGGGAGCCGACCACGCACCTCATGAGCACATCGTGAGCTGCTCCCCCTGCGTGGGATAAATAGAGGGCTGCGCGGATCCCACCTGCAGCGGCTAAAAACTGGGCCGCGACTGAGCCCCACCGTGAGGTGACCAACGCAGAGCCCACCCGCGTGGCAAGAGTGGCCCTGTGGCCGAAGGTAAGCCTACGCGCAGTGTGCCCCGAGTGCAAGAAGGCAAGCGGAGCCCGCCCGCCGCCTGCCTGAAGCGTCCCCTGTCCTCGCCGCGCAGCGTGTGTGGTGAAAGGCTGCGGCGGCGGCATGAGTGAACTGAGGAGATCACTGCGGAGCCTACCCGCGTGGCAGAAGAGGGCCGCCAAGCATAAAGGGGTGCCCCAGGGCGAAGCGTTTCGAGCGGAGCCTACCCGCGTCAACCGCGACTGCCCCTGAACAAATGGGCGGCGGCGGTGACTGAGCGCCCTGAGGGAGAAATGAAAGGACCACGCGGTGCTCACCCGCGTGGTTGAAGGGGTCCGCCGGCGGGTGAGAAGTGACCCTGAGTGTCCCTGTCCCCGCCGCGCAGCGTGTGAGTGAAGGCCGCGGCGACGGGGCGAAGAATCTACAAAAGAAGTGCCCGCAGCGTGTAGGAGAGCTGCCGGGCGGGAGAGCATCGCAAGCGGAGCCCGCCCGCATTTTGAGGAGAGGCTGACGGCGCTACCACACCCCCGGCAGCGCGTGAGTGAAGGAGCTGCTGCGGGGGGAGGAAAAGTGTAAAGTGAAGGGAAGCGGGCAGAAGGTGAGCCCGTACAGCAATGGGGCAGTGAGGCCGCAGGGAAAACAGTGGGGAGTGGAGTAGCTACCCACTCCTCCACACCCGTCAAGGAAAGCGCCAACTCCAGCTCCCCCCCCCCCCCCCCCCCCCCCCCCAGCACTGAATGGGCATCGTGCGACTGGGGATAAAAAAAAGAAATAAAGGACTTACCGGGAATGCAGAGGCAGCGAGGCTGTCTGATGATGTACCCGCCCAGGGGGTAATGACTGCAAGGCCGTCAGGAGCAAGCTGCACAAGGCCTGCGCGTTTCCGGGGTGAAGACCGGGAGGTGCCTCGGAGAACCAAAAAAAAAAAAAAAACTCGGAGCGAGTGAAAGCAAAGGCGGCAGGCAGCCGGTTCGAGATATACTGCCACCCAGTGGCCAACAGGCAACACTGCAGCCTGCAAGACAAACTTTCCCCCAAGACGATGCAAGGCAGACAGATATGCCAGAAGGGTGCAAGGACACTACCCAGTTTGGGGTGACTGAAGGACACTACTGTACCCCCGCAGTGAAATGCTATGGCACCTACTCACATGCCATAGAGAGTCAGAGACTAACAAGGACAATTGTACAGCACACAAAAGGGGCTCAGGGGAAAGTAGTGCCCTCAGGTGCAGCTGCAGGGAAAAGACTACAAATTGCCACACTCGACCGGCAATCACGTCCAGGGTAGATTGCAAACCGCTACACACCGAAACAAAGAAGCAAACAAGCATTGCACAAGCCTAGGAACGGCCAGCAACAGCACAAGACTGTAGCAGCAAGTGAAGGCGCGGGAACGCGCCAGAAAGGCAAAAATATGCCAAGCACGCAGAATTAACGCACCAGGAGAAGGAGTGAGGTAACTCCACGCACGAAGGAGGGCGCAAGGACTGACGCTCGCAAGCAGTGACCAGGAGCAGGAGACAAAACGGAGGCGCAGACCACCTGACGCACAGGGGACAAGCAGAGACCAACTGCCAGCGGAGCGGCACCTGGTGGCCACAGGTTGTCGTTGCAACAGCAGGGAAGGAACTGCAGTTCCGTCACCACGGGAACAGAACAGAGGTCCCAAGACTCCCCAGCAAGCAAGTACGACACAGGGAGGAAGCGCGACGACCGTCAACACTGCTCCAAGGTCCCAGAAGAAAAGCAAGCACACCCGTGACGTAACGGGGAGCTGACCTAACACGAAGAAGCTTGGAGTGGCGGCGTAACCCTCCGCACAGAAATGCAGCACAGGAAGAGCGCGGACGAAAGCGCGCCAATGCTCACGCACCGGAACGGAGCGAAGAGTGACCCAATTGAAAACAGAGAAGCGTGAGGACTCACGCAGAAGACCACCCCGTCTGGTCGCAGAGAAGGAAAAAGCCGACCCCTCAGACGGTTGCACGAAGAACACAGACAGTCACACACGTGCCACACTCAAGAAGCCGGCCAGCCAGATGGCTGCACCAAAAGCTGACCCACCGGCGGTCGCAAAAGGAGGTGACCGAAGCAAGAGTCAATAAACCGTAACACAGCAAGTATCCCACAAGAGGACCGAAGATAGCCTGCCAGCATCGGCAGAGTGGACCGGCAGAGGTCCAAGAAGTTCGAACACCAAGACACAGTCCACGATCAGCGACTAACGAACTTCGACAACCACAATTCAACATGTAACGTCTAAAGAGAGAGAGAAGATCGCAACGCCCGGTCCAGTCACAGACTGACGAGAGAAGACAGTGTCCGTGAACCAGGACAGGACCGGATGGAAGCAGGTGGAGTGCACGCTGCCTGGAGAAGTCTGGTTAGGAAGATGTAACAGCAAGGTGACCAGACCGCGTTGCGAAGAAGATGGAGAAAGGAGAAGAAGTCTGAGTGGCATGACGTCACCAAAGAAGGAGAAAGGAGAAGAGGTCTGAGTGGCACGTTTGCCACCACCGAAGAGAAGAAAAGGAAAAGAGGTCAGAAGTACGACGACAGGACGACAAAGAGAATGGAGGATAACCAAGAGGAGTGTGGATCAAAACACCACGACACTCAAAAGGGGAAACACCGAGGAGAACGTGAGAGGTGCACGACAGTCCACAAGCACGACCGGGACAAGTAACATCACTGGAAGGAAGCATCCACATGCGAACTCGACAGTCATCCATGGAAGGACAGAAGAGAGCACGCCAGTCTGTTGGCAACACCCACCTCTGGGATGGAACGGACGAAAGGGCCGCGGAAATCCAGGGGCAGAGGCCTCAGGGACACCGGTGGCAGCGGGTCCCACACGAGAGACGGACTGTTGAAGCTCACGCTGAAGATCCTGGAAGACCGAAGGTCGCACACGACTGAACCAGTGCCAACAACACCCTTTCAGGTGGAACTCGGACACGGAGAAGATGACCCGTAGCGATGACCTTCAACATGTTTGAAGAGGCAAGGCGGCATGCACACCGGTCCAGTGGAAACCTGGCAGAAAGGCCTCCGGGTCGTCCAGTGAGAGGGGACACCCACGAGAGAGGGGTATCCGTGAGAGGGATAACCTGCAGCTGAAAGTCCAGTCAGGAACAGACACCAGTTTCAACCAAGCACTTTGAACAGGACGGTCCAGCGAAAAGTAACACACTTGGGACTCAATGTATATTTATACTTCTGCACGTTCACAGGATGTGAAACAGAGCGAGAGAGACTGTAAAGCCCACTTACAAGCTGCAAGTCTGCCAAGGCAAAAGAAAAGACATTGCCAGCAATCAACTGAACCAGCAGTAAAGACCACCACGTGGGAATCGTCGTGTAAATCATAGGTTTTGTTTGAACTGTTATTTTTTCCCCGCAGGTTGAACTCTAGTTAGGGTAATTTGCTTAACTAAGGTTGGGAGGGATGTAGTAACGTAAGACACGGTCTAGTGTCTCAGTTCTTTCTGTAACTGCACACCTAACACCCACCCACCACCAGGCGTCACAGGTCATGTGACACTGGCCAATAAAGGGGCCGAGCGCTCGTGCTCTGGGCCCATTCACCCATCTGTTACCACTGTGTCGGTGTCTGCCTCATTGTGTGCTTGCTGCGTCATGAGGGCCTAGCGCCCCTCACCTCAGATCACGACAACCACGAACGGAGGTGGAAACAAAAAACAAAACGTGAAGGAACTATACAGACTGTAGCAAAGAAGAAGTAAGGCGCTGACAGCAGGGCGCACGGTAACTGTGTTTAATGTGCAACCAAAGGGCTAAAATATACCTCCACGCGCGTGCACTTGTTGGGGAAATATAGCAGTAGAAACTCATGAGTGGAATGAGAGCCTCCCTGCGCCGGGCACAGCAGACCCGCGCCTCGTTTGGAGGCAGTGAATTGGATGCGGGTGTGTGCCTGGGGGAGGAGGACAATGCAGGGAGGTGAAATGCCTCAACGGGAGCGCGCGGCCCGCAGCCTGACTGCATATCACGTCATGACCGATAGACCTATCAATAGGGAGAACAAGCACACGTCACTGGATCAAGGAAGAGAAGAACCCGGAAGGAGCGGAGCACGCGGAAGCTCAGCTGTCCACCTCTGACCCCAGAGACGAGGGGCGCGCGAGGCCAGCTGACCCCAGAGACGAGGGGCGCGCGAGGCCAGCTGACCCCAGAGACGAGGGGCGCGCGAGGCCAGCTGACCCCAGTGACGAGGGGCGCGCGAGGCCAGCTGACCCCAGTGACGAGGGCCGCACGAAGCCAGCTGAACCCAGTGACGAGGGGCGCACGAAGCCAGCTGACCCCAGAGACGAGGGGGGCACGAGGCCGACGTCAACAGCTGACCCCCGAGAGGAGGGGCGCGCAAGGCCAACGCCACCACGTTCATGCAGGCGCGCAGCTGACGCGGGTACGTGCGGAGATTGGGGGGGGTGGGGGGGGTGGAGGAGTCAGACTCCATCACCATGGAGGGTTTTCTTTTTTTTAAAAAAATGTATATAATGTGATTTTCTATAGCGCGAACTTTACCCAATGGTGTCAGAGCGCTTTACAAAAGAACCAGGTTCAAAGCATAAGGACTTAGGAATTCATAAGTTACATAAAGGATACAAAAAGGAAAAAATTGCCACTGTACAAGTTGTAAAGTCACTCAAGGAAGGGATACAAATGGATAAACTCTAAGAGACACATAGGAATGGTAGAGAGTACAAAGGTCTACGTCACGACGTCGCTGCGGGTGTCGGTCAGGACGAGGGTAGTGGATGGGCGCCGGCCGTTTTTGACTACAACGGCCTGCTGGGATACAGTGCCCACACCCTCCTCCATAGGACCTACAGGACCTCCAGTCCAACACCATTGATACTTCTAATTCAGCACATGGACTGAAATAGTCCTTTCAGGAAGGTGGCACTCCTCCATCATACCTCTGAAGAATTATCAAGAAATCTGTATTGCCATTGCTCGCTAGCATTCATACAACAAAATTAACAGCGTCAGGAAGAACCAAATTTATAGGATTTACTGTAGCTGGCAAGGAGATCCCAAGACTACGCTTTTGTACTTCTCCCACGCATGCGACGTCCGACTATCCTAAAGCCCTGAAGAAGTCCCAGGTTGGGACGAAACGCGTCGGCTGTTTTTGTTTGACTAAATGTTTTGAAAATAAAGGATTTGAAGAAGAACTCCAACATCTCCAAGATATATCATTATCATTACATTTGTTACATTACTTGTGGTGCACCTTTGCGGTTGTTTGTATTATAAAAAATTCCCCAGGGAAAAGGCACAGTGATGATGGGTGCCATTCAGTGTGCACACAGTCCCCTTGTTTGAACTTAAGGGTTTTATATATTGCATGGGGGATAGATAGTCAGGTGCTTAGTCTAGTAAGGGTCCATCATCTTTGTAGTTTCTGATAAGGCTATAGAATGCTTCGAGATGTGTAACAGAAAACTACAGATAAGATAAAAAAGAGGAAAGAATGGTGTGAATCAGCAGTCGTCTGGGCAAGGGATTACATAGCTCAAACAACGGCTTAATGCACTCGACCAGTCCCAGACACTTCTTTAGTAAACAAGGTCACAGGAGTCATCTGACACGCGATGCCAGAAACGACAAAAACATCGCTTTCGTCTTGCTGCCTGAGTGAAGGCAATCTAAAATGGCGGCGACAACAAAATGGATGCTGAAACATGGGCAAACCATTTTTTCCAGTTCCACAGACCCTCCTTTTGCCATTACTCAGGCAAAGGCAAATTAACTCAGGCTAATTAAAATCAGAGGAATCAGAGTCCATATTGATATTCATAAGATCATTAACTTGTTGCTGTACCATCATCCTAATATTCTCAGTCTTAGGGGGTACAGATCTCGGGGCACATAACAACAAGAGAATATTATAGCTGCGAACGTAAATACAGCAACTAGATCCAATCAATTTACAGACACCACCTCGGTCTGCCAAGATAACATCTAGAGCAACTCTGTTCTGTAGCGTCATAAGACGATCAGCCTGTAACTCAGCCGTAATATTACCCAGTGCTCCTGCAGTCACATTGATGGTGGTTTCAACCACACAAACCAATTGCCTGATATGTCTACTATTGATCATTGGACCCCAAAAGGGAAAGAAACCCTTGAGGAAATCACCTCCTTCTTGGGCTGAGGTATCTTGAGCATCAAAGACACCTCTACCAAATCTATGTCTATGATGGTCTGGTCGTGCCGTGTACGTAGGAGGAAGTAAAAAAGCTACATAATAAATACCTGAAGAATTAGCAGGTAGCCAAGTATAGGCTCTATCTCCACTAACAAAATATGTTCCAGGAGACAGAATTAAAGGAGGAAAATCCGGTGATGAGAAAATATACGTGTATAGACAATGTTGATCATCATCTGTCCTTACACTATTGACTCTCAGACAGAATTAGCTTGATGAGGCACAGTCCACACTATAGACGAATCACCTTTCTTCATCCTAACACCCAAACCAGCCATGTAATGGGTAATATTCACTCCTTCATATGCTTTTTTCTCATCAGGTGGGATCTCACTCTTCTCTACGATCCGTGCCATAGCTACTATACCCTTAATCAATGAACTTTGGCTATAATCCCAACCTTTTCCAAAATTGTGGTTAGGAATCTTCAGTCTATTATGATATGCTACCGTAAACATCGACAGATAGGCCCACGCTGAACATTCATGTGAGAATGGCAGAACCATATATGGCATTCCTTTATGAGCATTGTGGGGCATGAAACCACACACCCAACAATCAGTCAAGTTGATGGCCAACTGATGCTGATGTAATAACTGAATAAAAGTATTATTCACAAACTCAGCTCTTAGTATCTTTTCATGTGGGGGCAGAGTATACATTTTATGTGAAGAGATAGAAACACCAGGGGATAAAAGAACAGT
Source organism: Lissotriton vulgaris (assembly GCF_964263255.1). Taxonomy (NCBI): domain Eukaryota; kingdom Metazoa; phylum Chordata; class Amphibia; order Caudata; family Salamandridae; genus Lissotriton; species Lissotriton vulgaris. The sequence continues at coordinate 6,791 of NW_028247002.1, read as the reverse complement.
AGAATTAGAAGCATTCTCTGACTGAAAAACATGTACGATCCATCCTGTACTAGCCAATAAAATACACAATAACATAAAAACACATAATGTCACGCCAAATCTGCTCGTTAGTAATTTACAATACTTCAGCTTCATTTCTTTTCTCCTATTAACCCTATCGCCTAGTACCCTATCTCTTATTACTACACCATCCATCTTTATCTAAAAAAGTAGTCGCTCACGGCAATCTTCCTTAATCACTCAGCTATTATCTTCTGTATCCTGTAGCACTAGCTAATTACTAATTTGACATACAATCAGGTACAGTCTGAGTCTCCTACCGCGACCCAGCGACGGAGACAGATGGTGCCTCTATTCTAAAAAAAACAACAACACTCAAAAGGAGAAAAAATAGTCTTTTAGAAACTTGAAAAAGGAGAAAAAAACAGTGTTCAACGTGTCCGACCAAATCGTGGTCTCAACTTGTATCGGCTCACACTTTAAACAGTTTGGTCAGGGAGCAGAATCGTCGACTCACAAGGTTGCACTGCAGAAGATACCTAAGAATCAGCTTCAGAAATGTCATTTGTTCCACTACCAGATGTGGTGTTTACAACTTCAGAGTCTTTTGCTCCACATCTGACATATTGATCAATCGGAAATGGTAGTGCAATCTTTTTGCAGTGGGTCCCATGGACCCTCGACTTCTTCCCAACGATCTTCACTGCAGTTCTTGTAGCCAACAACACTTGTCTCGGAGGATTCCACCTCGGCTGGAGACTTTGTGAGCGCTGAAAATTCCGGGTGCAGACCCAATCACCAGGCTAAATATTGTGACCTGGGTCTGTGAGAACCTCTGGAAGTGTATTCTGTACCTGTTGGCGAATAAGACTCAATTTAGCAGTCAAGTCGTATAAGTAGTCAATCAACAAAGGACATGGTAAATCAGAATACTTTCTTGGACGGGGGACACCCCAAACATTAGCCGGTCTTCCGAAAACCACCTCATATGGGCTAAGTCCCATATGAGAATGCATTACAGTCCTGGTTGACAAAAGAGCTAAAGGCAAGGCATCTGGCCAAGCAAGACCTGTACTAGATTGAATTTTAGATATAGGGGGCTGCAGACCTTTGCGAAGTGCGCACACCCTGCTTCTGAAACCCAAATGAACCCATAAAAAGAAAACGGGTGCCAGCACATTTTCCTTTGTCGCACCTGAGATATGGAACTCTCTACCACCGGACGTTTGTCTAATCTCTTCTACCACCTCCTTCAAAAAAGAAGCAAAATGTATTCTGCAGACTAGTTTTTTACCCTAAGACAATATATTTATGGTTATTAAAATGTAACCTTACTAACTACTGTTTATGATGCTTGGCCATCTTATTGATGACTATTATTAATATCAAGCTTTTTAATCTTTCATTGTTGTTTGTCATTCACTCATGTCTATTTTACCAGTCCAAATGATACCCTACCTATCGTCATGTAAAGTGTTCTAATACCCACTAGGGTCATGTTCGCGCAATACAAAACTATAAATAAAAATAAATAAATATAAATTTTTATATGAATTTCTCAGAGTCTTGAGCTGTTGTAGGTGTGGGGAGGGTGCTAGCCTCCATCGTCTCTCTCCAAATCTGAGTCTGCTTCTTTCTTCATTTTGGTGATCGTTATACCACAGTTGTGTTCATTTGTTTTTGGTCCTTTTTAGGTCTCGCGCCTGCGATGCATATGGCGAAGCCATATGCCATCGCGCAGGCGCGATACTAATGCTGTCGGGTCTGCTTCCCAGGAGACAGGAGATGTCACGCGCACGCTCTGGAAAGCGATCGGCGCCGGCCGCGCGCGCGCGTTTCCCAATCTCCTGTCTCTCTGGGAAGCACACAAGCAAGCCCAGCAAGCTCCGCTAAGGCACCACGAGTGAACGCAGAAAAGTTGTGCAGCCCGCATTACTATGCGCCCCCTCTTCAGCGCCACTCTAAGGTAATTAAATAGGATGTCTTTGGTGAGATATCGTTGCTCAAAAGGTGATATTTACATTCCATCAGGCGAGTCTGTTTGCCCGCAAAGCACAGAGTGATTGCCATGGCAGAGCTGTTGTACAAGCCAAACCCAGCTGGCCTCCTTGGAGAACAAATTCCACTCTTATATTATAGCCTGCACATCTTTTAAGGTGCCCGTAGTTAGTCACACAGATGGTGTCTTTGGTTGATGGAACTGCTGGATGATCTGTGGTCGCTTGACCCTTGGCTTCCGTCTCTTTGGCTTGCTCTTTGCTTTGTTGAATTGCACCACAAAAAACGCCAAGACCAGCATGGCCCCAAAGAAAGCAAATACTGGAATTGTCTGCCCCATATCTTGATTGTAGCGACCAGGCATTATACCTCCTGGAATGTCCCAAGCACCACTTACTCCAGGCGAAAGAGGTCGGACTTGGGGACGACTCTGCCGAGCATTGGGCAACACCACCTTATCCAGGTCAATTGACAAAAGCTTTTGATGTTTCCAAAGGTTACTGGGAGCAGTCTTCGTCCATCACACACCCCCTTCCCACCCCACTCCACCACCCACCATCTCCGATCGTTACAAAGTAACAGGTTTCTCGGTTTGTAAAACGCTGTTTCCGAAAGGCTGCTCACTACGGCTCACTAGTGCACAAGCCGATGGGAAAAGGTGATGTGTAACATGATATGATTCTTACCACTTCCCTGTCAGACACATGCACACATATCATACGCATGCCTGCAAACATACGCTCATACATTTGTTCACACATGCATCAGTGCGAGCATGCACAGACGTGTAAACACATGTATGCACACGTATGCACACGCATGAGAGGCTGTTGAAAAACCTTGGCAACTAAGTGATAAGTGTGAGGGTGACAACACTCGGCTTTGGAAGGAGGCCCGGAGGAGGCCATGTGTGGGGGGGTCGGGGGGGGGGGGGGCGACACAATGCACCGGGGATTTGACAAGTGGGAACTTTAATAAAGCTTCTTCTTTTCAAACTCCCAGTTCGTGTCATCAAACCCACACACTCTAATCATATCTGCCCAGTTTGCTCTGACCTCTGGAGACCCTGAAGGTTTCTGGAACGTGGCAGCCTGTTTCTCTGTTATTCCACACCCAAGTTTAGCAGCCCCCACTCTAAATCTACGAGACCCCAAATAAATCCTCCGCGAATTTTCCAATATAGAGTTGGCGAGTGATTGGAAGAGATCGATGGCAGCGGCGCAGGCGTGGGGGGGGGGGGTGTCTGGCTTTAAATAAATTGAATCCTTGGAAGAACAAGGTCAAGGGGTCCTGGGAACGGCGCGGCGGGTGCACAGACCGAGGCCGGATGTCCGGATGTCATCAAATATAGGGGCGGATGAAAGACAAATAGACCCTCCGGAGAGCGCGGAAGAATACAGCACACGGCGGGGTACAGGACATTCGGGGGGGGCAGGAAAGGCTGACACCCCCCACTCCCCCCCCCCCCCACCCCCCATGGGATGCGTACATTATTAGGTGCAATACAACGGAGACTCGTCGCGCGCCGCCCCATCTTTTTTAACCATACTCTATCACCAACGTAATAATTTTATTGTAATGATGGAAGGTATTTCTAAATTCACTTCACTCTCTCTTTCACAATTACTGATCTCTACTGCGAATGCCTCAGCTGCTCTATCCCCCGTCCCATTGGTTATAACATTATTAACCCTACAGTGACACCCTGCCCCACCTGCCACCAGCGCCCTGAAGCTGAAGCCACTGTGGTTATCAACTACTGACCCCTCTCCAAAAGAGACAAGTGGTTCATAGTGTTTCCTGACACTACTTTTCGGAATGTTATTCCGGACGTAGGCGCTATACGGTTGGCACTACACTCATAAGGATGTCTGTTATCCACCTCTGCCCCAACCCCAGCCATCTTCGACCCCCTCTTGAAGCAGACCCGCCAAACTTCCCAGGTCTATGCCTGATGTGCGGCTCAGTCCGAGCTTCCTTTCAATTCTGGGACTTGAAGATTTGTTTATTCCAGAAAAAACTTGAATGACAGGGAACCCTGCAGCGAAACCAGCACCTAATCTACTTATACCCAATAGTTAATATAATCTGGTGAAAGTCGTCCACCATTGGTGTGAGCACACTGTTAATACACCCACTGTCGCGATGCCTACCCAATACAGGATAATAACAGCTTAAAAACCAAACACGTAGGTGCACCGGTCAACAATACAGAAAACGGACACTTAACAAAAAAATAAGTTGATATCCAAAGTATCTTTTATTCAATTTTTTGATAAAAACATTGAGGAAACAGCCGACGAGTTTCGTCCAGAGAATGGACTTCTGTCTCTTTTACTTTGCTTTTTTTTCTTCTCTTTAGGTCTCGCGCCTGCGATGCATATGGCGAAGCCATATGGCATCGCGCAGGCGCGATTCTATTGTTGCCGGGTCTGCTTTCCAGGAGACAGGAGATGTCACGCGCACGCTCTGGAAAGCGATCGGCGCCGGCCGCGCGCGCGCGTTTCCCAATCTCCTGTCTCTCTGGGAAGCACACAAGCAAGCCCAGCAAGCCCCGCCAAGGCACCACGAGTGAACGCAGTAAGAGTTGTGCAGCCCGCATTACTATGCGCCCTCTCTTCAGCGCCACTCTAAACAAGTTTTTGCAGGTTGTGTCCTGTGAAAGCTCCTGCAGCAGGCAGGCAGGCTGTGGGAAACCTGAGCTCGGGCAGTAACAGCGGAGCAATGCTGGCTGCAGGCAGCCACGACTCTCCCCTCCTCTCGGTTGCTTACACGGACCAACTTAACCGGGGAGTTAGGTGTCCAGACTCTGCACGTGGCACGGTCGGGGTGATCTGCGAGAGTCCTGGCCCCTGGAGGATCCCTGCCCTTTCCCTGCTTCAGAGCCTTCAGTCTGCCAGGCTGGCACGAGTAAGTATACATTTTCGTTAGCACAGTCTCTGCTTGATGGATGTCTTCATTTTATAGGCACCCGCTCTTGTCATCCTCCGTGCTTTCACCCCAAGAGCAGTGTGCGGCTAGCTCGGCTCGAAGTGCTGAGCACTCACTGCCTGGTCTCGTCAGCTCCATTGGTTTTACCCCAAGATCAGCGGCGAGCTCCACCCTGCTCTCACAGCTGTGAAAATTAAAAGTCTTGTGTTTTTTTTGCAGAGCGAAGTTATTTTTCAACAACCAGCTGTTCCTAATGGCCCCTTGGGTCAAACGTTTGTATTTCTCGTTTGGCCCATCTTAGATCACTGCTCAACCCGGTAAAAACCAATAGGGAAAACAAACAATCTTTTCTGTGGCAAACCCTCCCTTTAGATCATGGAAAAATAGTCTGCTGTAAATATTGCACGGTTAATGGCTGTAGGTGTCTGGGAGGTTAAATATGTGTTGGGTTTAAAATCAGTGGCTTTCAGTGTTTACGGACAGGTGGCTTTGTTACTGCCACCAGCACGTGCCTATTTCAATGAGGGCGACAGGCTCTGTTATTGTTAATAGTCTGGGAAGTAAACTTTCAGCGGACATCCCACTCGACACGCACATTATTGTCAATGTATGGCGGGACTTTAAGTAATTAAAAGCACCACCACATCCACCACCACCACCACATCCACCACCACATCCACCACCACATACACCACCACCACGTCCACCACCACCACGTCCACCACCACCACGTCCACCACCACCACATCCACCACCCCCACATCCACCACCCCCACATCCACCACCACATCCACATCCACTACATCCACCACATCCACCACCACATCCAACACCATCACCACATCCACCACCACCATATCCACCACATCTACCACATCTACCACATCTACCACATCCACCACATCCACCACATCCACCACATCCACTACCACATCCACCACATCCACCACATCCACCACCACCACCACATCTACCACCATCACCACATCCACCACCATCACCACATCCACATCCACCACCATCACCACATCCACCACCACCACCACATCCACCACCACCACATCCACCACCACCACATCCACCACCACCACCACATCCACCACCACCACATCCACCACCACATCCACCACCACATCCACCACCACATCCACCACTACCACATCCACCACTACCACATCCACCACTACCACATCCACCACTACCACATCCACCACTACCACATCCACCACTACCACATCCACCACCACCACATCCACCACCACCACATCCACTACCACCACATTCACCACCACCACATCCACCACATCCACCACATCCACATCCACCACATCCACATCCACCACATCCACATCCACCACATCCACATCCACCACATCCACATCCATCACCGCCACATCCACCGCCACATCATCCACCACCACACCCACCACATCCACCACCACCACATCCACCACCACCACATCCACCACCACCACATCCACATCCACCACCACCACATCCACCACATCAACCACCACACCCACCACCACCACATCCACCACCACCACATCATCCACCACCAACACATCCAACACCCCCACATCCACCAGATCCACTTCCACCACATCTATGTGTGTGTGTGTGTGTGTGTGTGTGTGCTCTTTGTGTGGCTCTGTGTGTGTGTGTGTGTGGTTGCACATGCAATAGGTCTCACATTTGCGAGAGATTAAGCTATTAGCATTATAAATGACAATGCCATTTATTTATCTGTTTTCAAAACAAACACATACATCAAAAAATTGTCATTTACAATGCCAATAGCTCTAACTTTTGCAAAGGCGAGACCGTTGCATTGTAAATGCTTGTTTGTTGTTTCTACCGAC